>NC_133650.1:189957720-190257720 GCF_009905375.1 Apium graveolens
CGTACGCCGGATCGAAAAAGTCAAAACATGGAATATGCTCGGAATATTACAATTAGGTTAGGAAGGAGTTCTCGGAAAAGTTTCGGGTTCTAAAAACGTAACAACGGATGACGTCGGTTGGTTCCCGTTTTTATAAAATAGATTTTAAATACTCGGAAAAAGATTTTAGAAATTTCAGATGATTCTTATAAATCCATAAACCAACATAAAAATAATTAGGAAGATATGACAATTATCTATATTTTATTTTGGACATATAAAAATTAAAATACTCAATTAATATTATTTTTGAATATCCAAGTACAGATAACATTTAACAATTAACTCACAGAATAGATACTGTACACACATAATAATTGTATAATAGCAAAAATAATTACACGATATATCCCGGATATTACAGTAGTAAGTGATAAGGCTCAAGAATTGAGGATTCAGTTTTGCTCTTGAATGAAAATTTTCTTTGTTTTGCCTTTTGACATGAATCACAAAGGCCATCAGGAGCAAATACTGATTTTGGCAGTCCTCTCACAAGATCTTTCTTTACTAGCTCATTTATGTTGTTGAAATTTAAATGAGAGAGTCCCTTGTGCCAATTCCATCTTTCTTTAATTGATGCTTTACTCAACAGACATATTGCAGAACAATCAGAATTTGTTGAAAGTCTGGCTTCATATATGTTACCATGTCTGTAACCTTTCAGAACCACTTTGCCTGTAGAATTACTTACAACTTCACAGTGTTCTTCGAAGAAATCCACATGATAACCCCTGTCACAAATTTGACTCACACTTAGCAGATTGTGTTTATGTCCTGAGATGAGAGCTACTGATTCAATGATGACATTCCCAACATTGATATTTCCATATCCCAGAGTTGTTCCCATGTTGCCATCTCCATAAGAAACTCCTGGGCCAGCTTTCTCCATAAAGTCTGATAGCAGGGCTTTATTTCTAGTCATATATCCTAAACATCCACTGTCCAGAACTAGGATGTTTTTCCTGTTGCCCTGCAATCACAAAGACCACTATTGGTTAGTTTTAAGGACCCAGACTTGCTTGGATCCTTTGGCCTTTTTAAGTTTGTTAGCATTTGCAGCGGATTTAATTTCAGAGTTTATGTTAACATGCTGTTTATCAAACTTTATATCAGACTTTGCATTAGAATTTACACTAGAAGGAATTACACTAACTTTCTTCAAAGAAGGTTTTATTTGATAATAATCATAGTACAAACTATGATATTCCTTACAAGTATAAATGGAATGCCATAAACTACCACAATGAAAACAAGGATTTTGTGGCTTAAACCTAACAGACTGACTCATAACTCCTGATTTAGGAGGTAAAGAGTTTATATATTTATTTTTCCTGCAAAAGGAAGTAAGATGGTTAGAGTTTCCACAGTTGTAATATTTCTTTCTAGGAGCATTAAGAACAGGCATATAATTATTGCTTTTTTTCACACATTCCTTTCCATTCCTATTTTTCCTAGCTTCCTTTACCTTGTTCACATTTCTAATCTCTTTCATCTTATGCTTAAGCTGCTTCTTTGTCATTAAGCCTATGTTTACTTCAGCTTGTTTATCCTCTTGTAACTTGTCAAAAGTTGACTTTTCTTTTACTTCTGTCTTAGAATCTTTCATCTTTTCAGAATCAGACATTACAGTTTTTGCTATAAATTTAATAGGATTTACCTTTGGCTTAGTAGACTGGTTAACAATAATTGGCTCAATTTGCACAGTTCCTTTCTCACTTTTATTATCTCAATAATTGCCCTCTTTCCAGTTTCCACTACTTAGTAAATTCTGAGTTGTTCTGCCAGAGTTAGTCCAAGTCCTGATGATCTCTCTTTCCTTTTCTAAATCAGTTTTTAGAGATTCATTCAATTTTAGCACTTCATCTCTAACAGGCAAAGCCTCATCTCTTTCTTTCTTAGTTTGATGAAGAAAAACTAACTCCTTTTCTAAATAGTCATTTCTATTTTTAAGATCAAGACTTTCAGATGTTAATCTTTCACATATTAAAGTCTGACCTCTAAAACTAATGAACATGGTTTTAAGGTATATGTCACACCCCCAACTTAAATAGCAAAATAGTTATAGCTATTACATCATTTTAATGAGTATTACACAACCAAAATCCAAGATCTTACAGTTTAGGGTTTGGAACAGCCCAACACTACCAACTATTACATCTGATTACAAATACCGAGTCCTCACACAACTATTATTACTTATTCTACCTGAGCTCGAACATAAGCATCAGCATCACAGGTCTTACGGGCAGTCTGCTTGAATCTAACCATGGCTGCTAGCTGTAATATCAGGGTAAAGCAAGAAGTGAGCCAAAAGCTCAACAAGTGCTAACAATACAACGCAAAGCATAAATCGAGATATACCTTTAGGAATGACAATGGAATGACATAATCAATGATAATCGAGAGATAAAACTTATGTGAGTTGGCATCATTTTGCTTGCATCAAAACAAATTAAAACCATTCTTAATCAAAATCATTTTATGACGCTACGGATTACAGCCGGTGATCAGCCGCGAAGTAATCCCGAACCTCGCTGGGTTCTAAAACATTATTGGGAATCCCTAGGCAACTTTTAAGCCTAATATAAGTGTGGAAAGGACTCGCGTCTCAGTCCAGATCCACCATTCAAGAAAACATTTGTCCCCCTTTGGGACTGAAAAATCCACGTTTTAATCATTTTAAAAACTGATGCCGATTTATGACAAAATTTCTTTCGACTGTAATTATTTTTATCAAGGGATTATAGATCAACTTGAAACACTGGAAATATGACTCTAAATCTCAGGGCCATGATCTACTAGACTTTACTATATTAGGGTAGTTGAGAGGTTTCCATAAACAAGAACTTAGACAAGGAAATTAAGCCAGGCTATTGGATAAGATGAAAGAGTAATGCCAAACTAGACTTAAAGCAACGGTTGTAGACAAGATATAGGTATTAGAACATCAAAAGATAGGCATCACTGGTTCCAATAGGATAAAGGTGTTAAAATATAAAGAAGGCGATCATCAGCTCAGTATATAACAGGGTGTCAAGCTTTAGGGTAAGGATAGGGTTATCAAACAATCATGAATGTATTTAAGAAATGATTGGCTTTTAGGTATCAAAATAAAGTTTCTATCGAGGTTATTTCAAGAGTTGAATCAAAGTATCAGGGTGCAACATCAAGATTTCTCAGGGATCAGTAGCATGATAAACAAAAGGATCAATAAGATATTATAACGCATCTCTAATTTATCATGGCATTAAACTATCATGAAAGACTTTTGAACTACTTGCAATATGTACTCGAGGGTTCATGGCATTTCTATGTAACTCAAAGATAAACAAAAGATACTCTTGATTTAAATATATCAAAATGACTCAGGATAATTGCATCGATATATATATGAACTGTTTACAGTAAATGCGAAGGTCAAGTTGAATCACTTGCCTTGAGATAGACTGGTCTGGTCTGACTGGTAGGAGCAACAACTGGAGCTTCACTCGACTTTTATGGCAAGTTTTCCCTCGTCTCGAGATCCTACATAAATAATAATAATCCTCATTATAATATATTCTTACCATCTTAACCTATTTACAACCCGAAATTAAACATGGATGGTACTTAGGCCTATACGCACTTAATTCATATCCACCATTATATTTTCAAATGTACACACGTAGCCACATAATCACATATCGTATATTAATACCAAATAACATCATATACACCATAATGCCACACTAGGCTTGGATGATCTCGACTCACCACTTAAGTCACTTGGTCGCTAACTAAACAAAGTCTTCAAATTTGGGCTTCCTAACTCAATGTGCCTTTCCTAAATTATCCAAAACCTATTGACCCTCACTTGTGCCTTTTGTTCTACTGACCTTATACTATCTTACAACTATGGTGGTCGACCTAATACTCACTTCTAAGTGTCCTAAAACTATGCGATAAGTGAAAGTGCTCACTGGTGCAAATTTCAGAATGGTAACTAAGGTTTCTTGAGTGCATTAGACACTCTTAAACTACAAGTTTTTCTTCAAAATTTTTACACAAGACTCTCCTGACCTAAAGGCATCTCACAAGCTTGATGTGGCTCAAAGGCCTGGCTTGGGCCTTCTTGGGCCTAAGCTAAAAGTCCAAGGTTCCCCTGTTTTTCTGGGCAGAAAATGCCCTGACTTGAATTAACTTGTGACACATGGTTCTAGCTCATATCCTATGAACTATGGTTGGAAAAACTTCTCTGACACACCCTCTAACTAAGGCCCAATTGGGCCTAATGAGGGCCTACCCATGACATGGCCAAATCTCCCTATTTCTAAGTTGTAACAAAACTGTCCCCTGCTGGACAGATTTTGTTATTCTACTTGTGCACCTAACCAAATGACATGCAAACCTCCAATCAACTCCTAAAACCTATTATATATTCCACATACTAACTTCTGGTGGCTTGGGCCTCAAAGTGCACATCAATGACATGGTCAAAACTCACTCTAAACCTCAGGGTACTAAACTGATTTTTCTGCAGAAACTATAACTCTCATTTTCCAAGGTTTTGACTTGACAAACCCAATTATCAACAACTAAATACTTAAACCAAGACCTATACTTGGTATTCTACTGAACTTAACTCCCTTTTTCTCAAAATAACCTTAGTGAGATCATCCTTGCCTAAGGTGCAACTATGGCAAAACAAAGAGACTACTCTTAACAAATCGCAAATCTTCATGCTTTTGAAACAACAAGATATATATTTTTTTATAAAAGATAACCACAAATTATTACCATGCAACAAGAAGCATAAATCAATATTATCACATTATTCCTACTGAAATTAAAGCTCACTAACAAAATCTTTTCCAAATGATCAAAATATTACAACCAACTAAGAGAATTCCACATGCATGCATGCCTTCGGGTTTTTCAAACCAAACAACATATTTTCTACATATATTCCATCTTAAAATTGACATGCAAGCCTAGCATAAGGTATACCTAGATGATCACTTAGCATGCAAGGAGTTTTATCAAATTTTCACCACAAAATTCAAGTCATTATCACATAAACATGCAAAAATTGAACAAAACAACAAGAATGATTTCAAGGACCATTCATTCGGCTCCCATATGGTCATGGCCGAATGAAATGGATGGAAATGGCCATTAAATCATCAAGAGTTTCCTTCTCAAGACTTGGCACTTATCCATTCATTGTAGTCCTCTCAAAAACAACCTTAAATCCATAAGAATCAAGATTGTATTTTGAGTTTCACTAAAACCTTTACATGCAACCCTTAAACTTAAACTTTCTACTCAAAACTCTTTGAAATATGAATGATCATGGTATGGAAGATAACATTTACTTGTATAAAGAGTAGAAGCTTGGTGGAGAAATGAAAAAAAAAAATGGGGAGGGGTGGTTCTCGGCTAAAGGCCGAGAGTGAGAGAGAGAGAGCCGAGAGTGAGGGAGGAGGAGGGAGAGAAGAGTGAGTGTGGTGTGGGTGATGAGTAAAAATGATCATGACTTTGCTTGTCTTATGGTTTTTGTATTGGCAAAAGTGAGTGGAATTAGGAATTGACATGATTAGCCTTCCACTTGAACTTGGTTGAATTTGCATGCAAGGGTAAAGAAGGTATTTGGCTAGGAAATAAGAGTTAGTGGGGTGGTTATTGACTCTTTAGCCCTTTTGGAATGTATGGAAGGAATTTGCATGCAAGGATAACTTTGTAATTTGCTAATTATATTTATAAAGATTTATTTTTATAAAATAAAACACAAGTTCAAAAATTATAAAATTTACACCATAAAATAACTTGGATTTTTAGAGATTTTATAAAATCACTTTCAAAATTTGTGAACAAAATATCTTTTAAAAGAAAATTTCTCCAAGGCTTAGAATATTCCTTATAAATCAAAAATAAAGAAATTAAATAAATTCTTGCTTTGAAAAATCATATACTACCCAAAGAAAATTTATAATGCAGAAATTTTCACTCACACAAACGTACAAGCATTGAATATATTTTTATTTAACTTAATATTATTCACAAATAATATTACATAAAATGCCGGTCGTAACATCCTCTCCCCCTTAAGGGATTCTGTCCCCAGAATCTAAGAGAACAGATGAGGATACCGGGAACGCATATCAGACTCTAACTCCCAAGTCGACTCTTCGACCTTAGGGTTCCTCCAAAGTACTTTCACTAACTTTACTGATTTATTTCTAAGACTCTTTACTTGCCAGTCGAGTACTTTAACCGGTTGCTCCACAAATGACAGGTCTGCCTGAATTTCTACAGGTTCATATTCTATCACATGGCTAGCGTCAGGATTGTACTTCTTAAGCAACGACACATGGAACACATTATGCACATGCTGATACTGAGGTGGTAAGGCCAACTCGTAGGCCACCTTTCCTACTTGACTCAAAATCTCAAAAGGACCTACGTATCTAGGTGCTAACTTTCCTTTCTTGCCAAATCTTATCAACCCTTTCCTAGGTGACACTTTTAGCAACACAGCTTCGCCAATTTGGAATTGAACATCCTTACGCGCTGGATCCGCATACTTCCTCTGTCTATCTTGAGCAGCAAGCAACCTTTTCTGAATTAACTTGACTGAGTTATGCAACTGTTGTACCAATTCTGAGCCGAGAATTCTTCCTTCTCCTACTTCATCCCAACTTGTTGGTGATCTACATTTTCGCCCGTACAAAGCTTCATATGGTGGCATGCCGATACTGGAATGATAGCTGTTGTTATATGAAAATTCAATTAATGGCAGGTGGTCGTCCCAACTTCCAGCAAAATCGATTGCACAACTGCGCAACATGTCTTCAATTGTTTGAATTGTTCTTTCACTCTGGCCATCAGTCTGCGGGTGATACGCCGTGCTCATATTCAACTTCGTGCCAAGACATTCCTGGAATTGCTTCCAGAATCTTGAGTTAAATCGGGGATCTCTGTCTGAAACTATTGATACAGGTACTCCATGCCTTAATACAATTTCGTGCACATACAGATGAACCAACTTGTCCAGTGACGACTTCTCATTTATTGGGAGGAAATGCGCCGACTTCGTAAGACGATCAATTATAACCCATATTGCGTCATGTCCGGATTTTGTTCGCGGTAGTCCTACTATAAAGTCCATAGCGATAATTTCCCATTTCCATTCTGGAATCTTCAGGGGCTGAATTAACCCGCTTGGTCGTTGATGTTCTGCCTTTACTTTCTGACAAGTATAGCACTTCGCAACCCATTCTGCCACGTCTCGCTTCATATTTGGCCACCAAAAGTTCTTCTTTAAGTCTTGATACATCTTGGTGCTTCCCGGGTGGATTGAGAATTTCGAATGGTGGGCTTCATGGAGGATCTCATTCTTTAATTCAGATACATGGGGAATCCATATTCTGGATGAAAACCTTAGTATTCCTTGCTCATCCCTTTTAGTATTAATCTCTTCTCCAGATAACTGATTTTTCTCTTTTTCCATTACTTCCTCTTGATACTTCTTTATCTTTTCCAGTAGTATTGGCTGAAAGGTCATTGCATGACAAACTTCCTTGACTTCCCCATAAGCATAAAGTTCCAATTCAAATTTTCCGATTTCTTCAGATAACTCTTTTGATGTTATCATTGCATTCAATCTTTCCTTCCGACTCAGCGCATCGGCCACTACGTTCGCCTTTCCAGGATGGTAATTTATCGAACAGTCATAGTCCTTAATCAATTCCAGCCATCTCCTCTGCCTCATATTGAGCTCTTTCTGAGTAAAAATGTATTTTAAACTCTTGTGATCCGTGTAGATTTCACACTTTTCTCCATAGAGATAGTGTCTCCAAATCTTGAGTGCGAATACTATGGCGGCTAGTTCCAAGTCATGCGTCGGATACTTTAACTCGTGCGGCTTCAACTGTCTTGACGCATATGCTATTACCTTACTGTGTTGCATCAACACACAACCCAAACCCTTATGTGAAGCGTCGCTGAATATTACAAAATTCCCTTGATCATCTGGAAGTACTAACACCGGAGCTGTTACCAACTTCTGTTTTAACTCTTGAAAGCTACTTTCACATTCTGCACTCCATTCAAACCTTTGATTCTTTCTGGTTAACTTGGTCAATGGTGTGGCGATCTTCGAGAAATCCTTGACGAATCTTCTATAGTATCCGGCCAATCCTAGAAAACTTCGCACTTCCGTAGGAGTCCTTGGCCTCTCCCAACTCATAACTGCATCAATCTTCGCCGGATCCACTTTAATTCCATCATTTCCAATAACATGCCCCAAAAATTGAACTTCCTTTAACCAAAACTCACATTTGGTAAACTTGGCATACAACTTCTCGTGTCGGAGTATCTCCAATGCTATCCAGAGATGCTGCATATGTTCTTCTTCCGATTTAGAATAAATAAGGATGTCATCAATAAATACCACGACAAATTTATCCAAATACTTCTTAAATACCCGATTCATCAGATCCATGAATGCGGCCGGGGCGTTGGTCAATCCAAACGGCATTACTAGGAATTCATAATGCCCATATCTGGTCCTAAATGCGGTCTTGGGAATATCTTCTTCCTTGATCTTTAATTGATGGTATCCCGATCTCAAGTCAATCTTCGAAAAACATTTTGCTCCCTTTAACTGATCAAAAAGGTCATCTATCCTTGGTAGCGGGTAGCGGTTCTTGATCGTTACTTTATTCAACTCCCGGTAATCTATGCATAGACGCATACTCCCATCTTTCTTCTTCACAAAGAGAACAGGTGCTCCCCATGGCGACGTACTTGGTCGTATCACTCCCTTATCCAATAATTCTTGTAGCTGGCTCGCCAACTCTTTCATTTCTGCTGGTGCCATCCTATACGGAGCCTTTGAAACTGGTTCCGTGCCTGGAGTAAGGTTGATCTCGAACTCAATTTGTCGATCTGGTGGTAAGCCTGGTAGTTCGTCGGGAAACACATCGGGGAACTCATTAACTACAGGAATATCCTCCATGCTGGGGCTGCCTCTCTCTGAATCCACTACATATGCTAGGAACGACTCACAACCTTTTCTAAGTAACTTCTTAGCCTGAATAATTGTAAGAAATAGTCGCTCTTGCCTCTGTCCCTTAAATACTACCTTCTCTCCACTCTTCGTCTTTAAATTCACTCTCTTGGTCTTACAATTTATCTGCGCGCTATTCTCTCCTAACCAATCCATTCCTAAGATTATGTCAAACTCTCCCAGCTTGAAGAGTATCAAGTCGGCCGAGAACTTATATCCTGAAATATCAATCTCACATTTTGGACAAAATCGATTCACAGGAATCTTCTCTTGGTTCGCAATTACCACATTTACTACCTCACTCATAACCGTTTTATCACATTGGATCTTATCAACAAAGGATTCTGATATGAAAGATCTTGTGGCTCCCGAATCAATCAATACTTTGGCTTTGACATTATTGAGTAAAAGTGTACCTGCTATCACCTCAGAATTCTGAACAGCATCTTTCATCTTTAGATCAAATGTCCTTGCTGTTGCTTGCGGGGTTGGTGCGGGTGGTGGAGGTAATGCCAATACCTCAGCTGGCACGCTTGCACTGGTACTTGCCACGTTCATCAGAGCTCTGACTGGTCCTGTTGCCTTACATTCCCTAGCCATGTGTCCAGTCTTCCCACATTTGTAGCACGTAACTCCTGGCCTCGGCATCTTGCACTCATTTGCCAAATGTCCCTTCTGATTGCACCTATAACAGGTCATACTCAGCTTATTGCATACTCCGGGGTGCCTTCTTCCACAGTGCTTGCATTCTGGCCTCTGGAACCTGTTTTCTCCAACTTGCCCTTGGCTTGCCTGATTGTTCCCTTTTGATTCTTGCCTTTTGCCCAAATTTCCCTTCCTTTGAAAATTTCCGCCCTTCTGGAAACCAATCCTCTTTACATTCCGATCTTGCGAACTTCCAGCTTCAGACTTTTCTCCATAGAATGGAACCTTCCTCTTCTTGTTATCCCTCTCTTTCCTTGACTGCATCCCATTATTCTCAATCAGAGCAGCTTTCTGTACTACTCCCGCATAAGTCTCAAGTTCAAACATAGCCACCCTATCTCTGATCCAAGGCTCCAATCCTTGCTGAAATTTCTTTGCTTTTTCTTCCTCAGTGCTAGTATACTTTGTCACAAACCTTGACAACTCAGTGAACTTCTTCTCATATTCCAGTACAGTCATGTTCCCTTGCTTTAACTCAAGAAATTTTAGCTCCATCTGATTCTGCATGTACTTAGGGTAATACTTGTCCAGAAATAACTTCTTAAATCTCTCCCAAGAAACCTGCTGAGTGACTTCCATGGCTTTTACTGATTCCCACCAATAAATGACTTCTCCCTTCAAGAAGTAAGTGGCATACAGCGTCTTCTGATCGTCTCCTAACTGTACCAACTCAAAAGCCCTTTCCATCTCCTTGATCCATGTGTTTGCTATCACTGGATCAGTGGTATCATGAAATACAGGTGGATTCACTCTCTGAAAAGCTTTGAAAGTGACAATTTGTCTTGGTGGTACTGGTGGTTCAGGTGGTTGGTGTGGCTCACGGTCATCTTGGTTTTCAATTCGTTGTTGAAGAGTTAGTTGTTGTTGAGCTATAGCATTGGTTTGCTGTTGCAAGGTTTCCAGTAGTTGAAGAATGTTTGGGTCTGTGGTGAAGGTGGTTGTTGGGTTCTTCTTTTTGGGAGGCATGATCCTGAAATAAGAGTTGTGTCATAACAAATATGAATGATAAAATGATTCGAGGGTATCGCATGGCATTCGCATTTACATATGGGGTCAAGTTTCCAAATTAAGCAGATATGATGATAAAAACATAAAATAACAGTTGAGAGCAGATGGAACAATAGCACATAATTATTGAAATTTTAAAGGTCACAGTACATAGGATTGGGACATAGTCTGATTCTAGAAATAACAGGCTTATTTAAAGGAAAGACGGAAACAACTGGGGATTCCATAGAGTTTGATAGTACAACAACATGAAAGGTAAATGGAAAGAATTAAGGCTCCACTCCATCTGAACGGGGCTTGGTAGTCTTTTCCTCTCGAAGTGTCTTCACAATGCTCTGGAGCTCATCCGCCACCATCTGAATGACATACTGGCTGGTACGGTCCCGGTGCGCTGGCATCTCCTCAAGCTTAGTGTTGACGTACCCAACCAAGGTCTCAAGTCTCGCAATCATCTGCTCCTTGGGCTTCCCTTCGTAGTTTCGGCTGTCCGGATACACGTTCTTCAGTCGGTCTATCAGTCGGTCGTACTTGCCCTGAAGCATGTCGAACTCGCGCCTCAACTCAGCATACACGGGGAAAGCAATAGTGTCGTCCGACCCAGAGGATGACGAGGAATGCGCCCTTTGCTGACAACCAATAAGAGGAGTATTAATAATAATTTACTTTACCTACTCTCTCGCATAGTATCTATAACCTACTCACAAGTCCTATAACCTATTTGGGCTGTTCAGGGACTCTAAACCGTAGCTCTGATACCAAAACCTGTCACACCCCCAACTTAAATAGCAAAATAGTTATAGCTATTACATCATTTTAATGAGTATTACACAACCAAAATCCAAGATCTTACAGTTTAGGGTTTGGAACAGCCCAACACTACCAACTATTACATCTGATTACAAATACCGAGTCCTCACACAACTATTATTACTTATTCTACCTGAGCTCGAACATAAGCATCAGCATCACAGGTCTTACGGGCAGTCTGCTTGAATCTAACCATGGCTGCTAGCTGTAATATCAGGGTAAAGCAAGAAGTGAGCCAAAAGCTCAACAAGTGCTAACAATACAACGCAAAGCATAAATCGAGATATACCTTTAGGAATGACAATGGAATGACATAATCAATGATAATCGAGAGATAAAACTTATGTGAGTTGGCATCATTTTGCTTGCATCAAAACAAATTAAAACCATTCTTAATCAAAATCATTTTATGACGCTACGGATTACAGCCGGTGATCAGCCGCGAAGTAATCCCGAACCTCGCTGGGTTCTAAAACATTATTGGGAATCCCTAGGCAACTTTTAAGCCTAATATAAGTGTGGAAAGGACTCGCGTCTCAGTCCAGATCCACCATTCAAGAAAACATTTGTCCCCCTTTGGGACTGAAAAATCCACGTTTTAATCATTTTAAAAACTGATGCCGATTTATGACAAAATTTCTTTCGACTGTAATTATTTTTATCAAGGGATTATAGATCAACTTGAAACACTGGAAATATGACTCTAAATCTCAGGGCCATGATCTACTAGACTTTACTATATTAGGGTAGTTGAGAGGTTTCCATAAACAAGAACTTAGACAAGGAAATTAAGCCAGGCTATTGGATAAGATGAAAGAGTAATGCCAAACTAGACTTAAAGCAACGGTTGTAGACAAGATATAGGTATTAGAACATCAAAAGATAGGCATCACTGGTTCCAATAGGATAAAGGTGTTAAAATATAAAGAAGGCGATCATCAGCTCAGTATATAACAGGGTGTCAAGCTTTAGGGTAAGGATAGGGTTATCAAACAATCATGAATGTATTTAAGAAATGATTGGCTTTTAGGTATCAAAATAAAGTTTCTATCGAGGTTATTTCAAGAGTTGAATCAAAGTATCAGGGTGCAACATCAAGATTTCTCAGGGATCAGTAGCATGATAAACAAAAGGATCAATAAGATATTATAACGCATCTCTAATTTATCATGGCATTAAACTATCATGAAAGACTTTTGAACTACTTGCAATATGTACTCGAGGGTTCATGGCATTTCTATGTAACTCAAAGATAAACAAAAGATACTCTTGATTTAAATATATCAAAATGACTCAGGATAATTGCATCGATATATATATGAACTGTTTACAGTAAATGCGAAGGTCAAGTTGAATCACTTGCCTTGAGATAGACTGGTCTGGTCTGACTGGTAGGAGCAACAACTGGAGCTTCACTCGACTTTTATGGCAAGTTTTCCCTCGTCTCGAGATCCTACATAAATAATAATAATCCTCATTATAATATATTCTTACCATCTTAACCTATTTACAACCCGAAATTAAACATGGATGGTACTTAGGCCTATACGCACTTAATTCATATCCACCATTATATTTTCAAATGTACACACGTAGCCACATAATCACATATCGTATATTAATACCAAATAACATCATATACACCATAATGCCACACTAGGCTTGGATGATCTCGACTCACCACTTAAGTCACTTGGTCGCTAACTAAACAAAGTCTTCAAATTTGGGCTTCCTAACTCAATGTGCCTTTCCTAAATTATCCAAAACCTATTGACCCTCACTTGTGCCTTTTGTTCTACTGACCTTATACTATCTTACAACTATGGTGGTCGACCTAATACTCACTTCTAAGTGTCCTAAAACTATGCGATAAGTGAAAGTGCTCACTGGTGCAAATTTCAGAATGGTAACTAAGGTTTCTTGAGTGCATTAGACACTCTTAAACTACAAGTTTTTCTTCAAAATTTTTACACAAGACTCTCCTGACCTAAAGGCATCTCACAAGCTTGATGTGGCTCAAAGGCCTGGCTTGGGCCTTCTTGGGCCTAAGCTAAAAGTCCAAGGTTCCCCTGTTTTTCTGGGCAGAAAATGCCCTGACTTGAATTAACTTGTGACACATGGTTCTAGCTCATATCCTATGAACTATGGTTGGAAAAACTTCTCTGACACACCCTCTAACTAAGGCCCAATTGGGCCTAATGAGGGCCTACCCATGACATGGCCAAATCTCCCTATTTCTAAGTTGTAACAAAACTGTCCCCTGCTGGACAGATTTTGTTATTCTACTTGTGCACCTAACCAAATGACATGCAAACCTCCAATCAACTCCTAAAACCTATTATATATTCCACATACTAACTTCTGGTGGCTTGGGCCTCAAAGTGCACATCAATGACATGGTCAAAACTCACTCTAAACCTCAGGGTACTAAACTGATTTTTCTGCAGAAACTATAACTCTCATTTTCCAAGGTTTTGACTTGACAAACCCAATTATCAACAACTAAATACTTAAACCAAGACCTATACTTGGTATTCTACTGAACTTAACTCCCTTTTTCTCAAAATAACCTTAGTGAGATCATCCTTGCCTAAGGTGCAACTATGGCAAAACAAAGAGACTACTCTTAACAAATCGCAAATCTTCATGCTTTTGAAACAACAAGATATATATTTTTTTATAAAAGATAACCACAAATTATTACCATGCAACAAGAAGCATAAATCAATATTATCACATTATTCCTACTGAAATTAAAGCTCACTAACAAAATCTTTTCCAAATGATCAAAATATTACAACCAACTAAGAGAATTCCACATGCATGCATGCCTTCGGGTTTTTCAAACCAAACAACATATTTTCTACATATATTCCATCTTAAAATTGACATGCAAGCCTAGCATAAGGTATACCTAGATGATCACTTAGCATGCAAGGAGTTTTATCAAATTTTCACCACAAAATTCAAGTCATTATCACATAAACATGCAAAAATTGAACAAAACAACAAGAATGATTTCAAGGACCATTCATTCGGCTCCCATATGGTCATGGCCGAATGAAATGGATGGAAATGGCCATTAAATCATCAAGAGTTTCCTTCTCAAGACTTGGCACTTATCCATTCATTGTAGTCCTCTCAAAAACAACCTTAAATCCATAAGAATCAAGATTGTATTTTGAGTTTCACTAAAACCTTTACATGCAACCCTTAAACTTAAACTTTCTACTCAAAACTCTTTGAAATATGAATGATCATGGTATGGAAGATAACATTTACTTGTATAAAGAGTAGAAGCTTGGTGGAGAAATGAAAAAAAAAAATGGGGAGGGGTGGTTCTCGGCTAAAGGCCGAGAGTGAGAGAGAGAGAGCCGAGAGTGAGGGAGGAGGAGGGAGAGAAGAGTGAGTGTGGTGTGGGTGATGAGTAAAAATGATCATGACTTTGCTTGTCTTATGGTTTTTGTATTGGCAAAAGTGAGTGGAATTAGGAATTGACATGATTAGCCTTCCACTTGAACTTGGTTGAATTTGCATGCAAGGGTAAAGAAGGTATTTGGCTAGGAAATAAGAGTTAGTGGGGTGGTTATTGACTCTTTAGCCCTTTTGGAATGTATGGAAGGAATTTGCATGCAAGGATAACTTTGTAATTTGCTAATTATATTTATAAAGATTTATTTTTATAAAATAAAACACAAGTTCAAAAATTATAAAATTTACACCATAAAATAACTTGGATTTTTAGAGATTTTATAAAATCACTTTCAAAATTTGTGAACAAAATATCTTTTAAAAGAAAATTTCTCCAAGGCTTAGAATATTCCTTATAAATCAAAAATAAAGAAATTAAATAAATTCTTGCTTTGAAAAATCATATACTACCCAAAGAAAATTTATAATGCAGAAATTTTCACTCACACAAACGTACAAGCATTGAATATATTTTTATTTAACTTAATATTATTCACAAATAATATTACATAAAATGCCGGTCGTAACAGTATAATCTCAACTCAGTAATATCATCAGTATGAAAAGTAAAGGTTGTTTGCGGTACCTTCAATTCAGCAGTGTCAGTACTGCTATCAGCATTTGCCATCAAGGCATAGTTCACCTCATCTTCAGAATCTGAAGTGTCTGTCCATCTTTTCTTCTTTATGACAAGTGCCTTGCCTTTATCACTTTTCCTTTCTTACAGTCAGGAGATATGTGGCCTCTTTCACCACAATTGTAGCATTTGACATTTGAGTTGTCTCCTCTGTCAGACTTTCCTCCTTTGCCTTCAGACTTTCTGAACCCTTTCTTATCAGAACTTCCACCTTTCCTGGAAAACTTCTTGCCCTTTCTGAATTTCTTGTAGGCTATCTTTGTGATACCCTTCACCATAAGAGCACACAGTTGTATCATCTCTGCATCAACATCAAGTTCAGATAAACTTTCAGTTTCTGAATCATCATCATCAGAATATGATGACTCTGAATCAGACTTAATGATGAGAGCCTTTCCTTTGCCCTTCTTTGAGACAACAACTTTAGGAGACTCCTCCTCAGCTTTAAGAGCAACTGTCCTTGACATTCTTCCATGCCTCTTGCTCTTTTGATCCATCTCAAGTTCATGAGTCTTGAGCATACCATAAATTTTGTCAAGAGTAGTTTCAGTAAGGTCATAGTTGTCTCTTATGGTAGTAGACTTCAAATCCCAATTTTTAGGAAGAGCTAAAAGGAATTTTAGATTTGAATTTTCAAGATCATATTCCTTGTTCACCAGTGACAGATCATTCAAGAGTTTGGCAAACCTGTCATATAAATCAATTAATGACTCATTAGTTTTTGAGTCAAAGTGTTCATACTCTTGAGTGAGTATAGTCTTGTCTCCAAAGTATCCCATATCTCCTTTACAGTCTTGCATCCAATTACCCTGTTTGACATGAAATTATCAATTGCACTATGCAGCAAATGCCTTACCCTTGCATCCTTGGCAATAGATGAGTTATCTTCATGTGTTTATTCACTTCTCTCCTTTGGTATGGTCTTTGCTAGTTGATCAACAACTGCAACAGAGAGCTTGGTAGGCTTATATGGTCCTTCATTAATCCTATCAAGGTATTCTGGATCTGTAGCTTCCAGAAACATAGCCATCTTTACTTTCCATATGGGATACTCATATGGTCTCAGTTTGGGAACCCTAATAGTCTCATATCGACTGTGGGTTTGAGTGTTCTAAGTTTCTTGAGTTTTGGTGGGCTTAGTTGGAGTTTGTGTTTCTTCAGACATGATTGTTTGGATCTTTACTGTATGTGTGTTAACAGAAAAGCTCTGGTACCACTTGTTAGGTCACACAACACTATAGAAGGGGTTGAATATAGTGTTTATACAATCAAATCAATTTCAACACAAGTATGTAACAAAGATCAAGTATATTCAAATAAACTCTTTTACAATAGAACTGTTGTTCTCTATCAGTGATGAACAATTATCACTAAGAGCTGCTAGGTTACAATGTATAATGTTTCTTGATAATGATAACACATATAGTGTAAACCCTAAGCTGTGTTTATATAGTACACAGTTACAAGATATCTTCTAATTGATATTGAATATAATTCTGTCTCCTAAAATATATCAATCAGATATCTTCTACAAGTCTTCTAGTCCTCTAACTATTTATGCATATCTTCTTTTGTTTTAGTCCAGATCTTCTCCTGTAAATTAGCCGCATTCCATATCTGAAGTCTTCCCGCACTTAAATTCTGATATATATCTTCTGACGCCTTAAGTTCTGATATTAAGTTCTGACTTCAGTAAGTTCTGATTTCAGTAAGTCCTGATAAGTCTTGTTGTTAAGTTCTGAAAACTAAACACAAATCAGATTAGACATGACATCTCAAATATATCTAACACGTTTATTCAATTAAACACCATGAATCGACTTTAAATCATCTAACAAAGCTATATCAATCATCAAAACATCATAATAACCCTAAAATAAAAAAGCTCTAATTCGAACATAAACCCTAGAAATTAAAATCAAAAACTACGAATTAAAACATGAAATTGATGCTAGAAACAGAAAGAACAAATCAAAACCTTCGATTTGAGTACTTGAATCACACGATTTGATGCAGAAATCAGCTAGAAATCACGGCTTGAATTCTTGATCCGAACTGGTTCTTCCCGACCCGATTTCAGAGAATTTTGTGATTTTTTAAAATTTTAATTAATTAATTAATAATAATTAGGATATTTATAGTAGTAAATTAATACTCCTAACTAAAATTAAGGCCCTAATTCTACATCTTTTAAAATTAATTGACCCCTAATTTTATAATTTTTGAGTACTAAAATTTAATTTATAAATATTTTATATATACAATATATATATGCCAAAATTTCCCAAAAATTGTGAATAATGCAAAAATACAAAGAAATGGTATAAATAAAAGTCTTATAATTTTATAAAAATAAAAATATGATTTTTGTGGGGTTTTTGACACCTAATGGGGCCCAAAAAAGTCATTTTTCGCGAAATGAGAAAATTTGTAAAATACCTAGATGTTCAGAATAATGCGATGGTACAAGCCGTTTGATGAAAAATAAGACCCATTATTTTATTTGAAATATCAGCTATAAAATCATGATTCGGGTTGTATAACTTTTGATATGAAATTTATAAATGCAAAATAAAATATCTGAAAAATACCCTGAAAATACCTGGACGATACAAAATGCACGTCACATAGCAATTAGGCTTTTACACTAATTACACATAAATGACACATTAATACACATAATTTAGTATATATATGATATAATACAGACATAACTTCCCCAGACGTTACAATATGCCTTTTGAATCTCTAGGAATGGAGGAGTTGAACAAAGCTCCTAAGTGCCTCAAGCCATCTATTGAGAAAGCTCCTACTCTTGAGCTTAAGCCTTTACCTGAACATTTGAGGTATGTGTTTTTAGGTGAAGCATCTACTTTGCCTGTTATTATTGCATCTGACCTTTTAGGTAGCGACGAGGAGAAGCTTTTGAGAATTCTTAGAGAATTAAAATCGGCAATTGGCTGGACTATAACAAATATCAAGAGAATCAGCCATTCGTATTGCATGCACAAAATTCTGCTAGAGGAAAGAAACAAGCCTACTGTTGAGAAACAGAGAAGGCTAAATCTGATCATGAAAGAGGTTGTGAAGAAGGAAATCCTTAAGTTGCTGGATGTAGGGATCATCTATCCTATTTCTGACAGTTCATGGGTGAGCCCAGTTTAGTGTGTGCCTACGAAAGGAGGTATCACTGTGGTCGCTAATGAGAAGAATGAGCTTATTCCTACACGAACAGTCGCGGGATGGAGAGTTTGCATGGATTACAGGAAGCTGAACAAGACCATAAGAAAAGATCACTTCCCTCTGCCATTTATTGATCAGATGGTTGACAGATTGGCTGGGCATGAGTACTACTGTCTTCAGGATGGTTATCCTGGTTATAATCAAATTTGCATTGCTCCATAAGATCATGAGAAACTACTTTTACTTGTCCATTTGGTACTTTCTCCTTTCGGAGAGTTTCTTTTGGACTATGTAGAGCACCAGCCATATTTCAGAGATGCATGATGGCTATTTTCTCTGATATGATTGGTCAGAATGTGGAGGTATTCATGGACGATTTCTCTGTGTTTGGTGATTCATTTGATGAGTGCTTGCAGAATCTGGGCGACGTTCTCAAGAGGTGTGTTGAGACCAATTTGGTTCTCAATTGGGAGAAATGTCACTTCATGGTACGACATGGCATTATTCTTGGGCACAATGTCTCTAGTAAGGGTCTTGAGGTGGACAAAGCCAAAGTGGGGGACATCGAAAATCTTCCCCCACCAATTTCTGCTAAGGGAGTCCGCAGTTTTTTTGGTCATGCGGGCTTTTACAGGCGGTTCATCAAGAACTTCTCAAAAATTTCTATTCTTTGTGCAATCTTCCGGAGAAGGATGTCCCGTTTAAGTTTGATGGCGAGTTTGTAGCTGCTTTTGAGTTCTTAAAGAAGAGTTTAATCACGGCACCTGTCATAAATGTACCCGATTGGAGTGAACCTTTTGAGATTATGTGCGATGCAAGTGACTATGCAGTTGGAGCAGTTCTTGGACAGAGAAAGAACAACATATTTCATGTAGTCTACTATGCTAGTAAGACTTTTAATGGTGCTCAACTGAACTATACTACTACGGAGAAGGAACTTTCGGCTATCGTCTACGGTTTTGAGAAATTTTGATCTTATCTACTTGGGACGAAGGTGACAGTTTTCACTGATCATGCTGCTATTTGATATCTCATCTCGAAGAAGGACTCGAAGCCTAGTTTGATCAGATGGGTTCTTTTTCTTCAATAATTTGAATTACAGATCAAGGACAGAAAAGGGAATGAAAATCAAGTCGCTGATCATCTCTCTCGTTTAGAGGATCCTAATGTAACTTCACTAGAGAAGACATTAATTAATGAGTCTTTTCCCGATGAACAGCTGTTTGGAGTGCAAAAGGAAGAACCGTGGCTTCCAGATATTGTGAACTAACTTGTGAGTAATATTATGCCTCCCGACTTATCATATGCTCAAAGGAAGAAGTTTCTGCATGAAGTGAAGTGGTATATGTGGGATGAGCCGTTTCTTTTTCGACAAGGAGATGACCAAATCATCAGGGGATGTATTCCTTACAGCGAAACGGGGGGGGGGGGGGGATCTTGCGAGATTTCCACTCAACGGCTTATGGAGGACACTATGGTGGAGAAAATACAGCAGCTTGTATTCTTCAAGCAGGTTTCTTTTGTCCGACTTTATTTAAAAAAGATGCTCATCAGTTTGTTTTGAAATGTGATCGATATCAACGTGTGGGTAATATGTCCAAGAGGGATGAGATGCCTCTTAATGTGTTTCTCGAGGTTGAAGTCTTCGATGTTTGAGGAATCGACTTCATGGGGCCATTTGTCTCATCTTGTAACAATCAGTATATCTTGTTGGTAGTTGATTATGTGTTAAAATGGGTTAAAGTTAAGGCATTTCCAACGAACGATGCGAAAGTAGTGCTTAATTTTCTTCACAAGCAGATATTCACAATATACAAGACTCCATTGGGAATGTCGCCGTTTCAGTTGGTTTATGGTAAGGGGTGTTATTTGCCCGTGGAGCTAGAGCATAAAGCGTATTGGGCTTTGAAGAAGTTGAATCTGGACTTGGATGCAGCTGGAAAGAAGAGGACGCTTCAATTGAATGAACTCGATGAGTTTCGACTTCAAGATTATGAGAACAACAAAATGTATAAGGAGAAACTCAAGAGATGGCACGATAGGGTTCTAGTGCTCAAATCATTTGTGCCAGGGCAACAAGTTCTTTTATTTAACTCCCGTCTCCGTCTTTTTCCTGGGAAGTTGAAGTCAAGGTGGTCAGGGCCGTTTGTTGTTAAAACTGTGTTTCCACATGGAGCGGTGGAGATTTTTTAGAATGATCCGGGCCAAGCATTCAAGGTAAATCGTCAGAGGTTGAAGCATTAGTATGGTGACATGGCAAACCGCGAGGTGGTTAGTGCCGTTTTATTGTCCGTTTGATCTCGCATTTCTACGTCGAGCTAACGATTTAAAACAAGTGCTTCTTGGGAAGCAACCCAAATTTGTTGTACATTAGTAGGTAGAGGAAGCAAGAAGAAAAGAGGAAAACATAAAAAAATCAGAAAAATAGAAAATTTCAGGGCCAACTTCAGAAGCTGAGCGTGCCCACGCTGATCTAGCGCGCGGCCGCACTGAAATTCTAGAAACCAAGCACGCACGCTAATCTAGCGCGCGGCCGCACCGATTTGGCAGAAGGTGAGCGCGCCCGCACTGCTCTAGCGCGCGGCCTCGCTGGGGTCCCGATTCAGAAAAAAAAATAAACAGCAGTTTGTTAAGAGAAAATTGAGGCTTTTAATCCAATTTTTACTCTTCCACATCCCAAATTTCCCTCTCCAAATCAAACTCATTATTCCCACTGTTCCCATAATCAATTCCCACTTCTATTCCATATCTAATTCTCTTCTCACCTCCTATATATACATACACTTATACACAAACTTCTCCACTACATCTCAAATCCTCAAACACAATTCTCTCTCAAACACTTATATTTTATTCTCTCTCATTCAATCCCAATGGCACCCAAAAGACAAAGAACTCAAGTTAGCAGCAGTACCACCGATTCTTCGAGTGCAGGTGGTGTGAGGCCGAGGTTTTCAACTCCCGAGGATGAAGCGAAGTATATGATGCTTCTCTCGAAGCCTATAGCAAAGGAGCGAGGTTTTCTGCCATCAGGGAAAGATGGTAAGTTGTTGTAGATGATCTTGGAGATGGGATGGGTTCCTTTTTGCGAGGCACCGCTGTTGTGCCCATGAGTGTCGTTCATGAGTTTTATATTAATGCAAAGGCGGAGAAGAATGGTTTCACTGTGGTTAGGGGGATGACGGTGGAGTACAGTGTGGATGCGATAAGGAGGGTGATTGAGCAGCCCGCGAGGAAGCCCGATCAGGACACTTGGAACGATAAGACTCCAGAGGACTTTGATTTAGATTTGATAGTTGCTACTCTTTGTGTTCCTGTGACTCATTGGAAGTTTAAGAGGGGCACGAGTAATTATTTCACATTCCCTATTTAGTGCATGAACAGGTTTGCACGTGCTTGGAATTCGTTTATTTGTGCTAATATCATGCCATATTCTCATGTGCATGAAATTACTATGGAGCATGCTCGTCTGTTGTGGGGTATTCCTTAGGGGGACTATGTGGATTTAGGGATGGTTATTTACCAGGGTATTTTGAGGTTCTTGAGATGAGGTACTACGGATTCTATACCCTATGCGTCCATTATGACGAAGCTGTGCATGGAAGTTGGTGTTTATTGGCCCACACATGAGCAGCTGCAGCTTCCCAATGCTCCTATCGACAGTTCGACGTTGTTGAACATGATAGAGTGGTATTCTTATGACCATATGCCAGGTAGAAGGCCAGTGGATCAGACGTTTGCTGGTGGGACTTTGCAGGCTCGTCGAGCAGCATGGAGAGCTCAATTGGGAGAGGAGGCTGGTCCTTCGGGATCGCAGCAGCAGCAGGAGGAGGCAGGAGCAAATGTTGGAGCTCGTTTGAGTGCGATGCAGTATAGGCGTCTAGCGAGGAGGATGGATGCGATGCATGACATCCAAAGTCAGTTTGCACATGATCTCACCCAGGAACTAGGGACTGCATTCAGAGCCACATGTATTGACATCCAGTGGCCAGTATTTGGTGAGGACTCCATGTATCCACCTCCAGACACGCCTAACACTCCACCCGTTGGGGGTGAGGATCCTAATTCCGAGTAGTTATGCATGATTCCTTACTATTACCTTCACTGAGGACAGTGAAAATTTTAAGTTTGGGGGTAGTAGTTGAAGGAATATGTTTGTGTGAGTCATATATAGTTTGCATCTTCATGATAGTTTAGTGCATATAGTTGTATATTTTTCCATGTAATTTTTTTTGTTCTATTTTTTTTGGTAGTTTTTATGAAAGTTTGTTTATATAGTTTCATGCATTTGCATTATAACATGATCCCTTAGATGATTTTTTCGATTGACTTGTGATATTGATGCTAGTGTAGTGATGTCGTATTTAGTGATGTTAAGTCTTGTCGGATTGATTTGCATGCTAGAGACAATTGTATTTCACTAAGTCTTATAGGTTGCTGGAGTTCTAGATCATGGTCATGGTTTGTTTGGTTATCGGGGTTTAATCGCTTGTTTATATTTAGAATTTAGGATATTCTCTTAATGATAAAACATCATCGATTTTTAAATTTTTTTTGGAGAAAATTGGATTTCTTTGCTAGTTGTTGTGGCTAGGTGTCAATGGCTAGTAGCCAAGTCATTTTATATGAGTATTCTAGGGTTGAACGAGATGGAGTGAAATGCACTCGTTCAGAAATTTGTGAAAAAAAAAGAAATCAAAAAGAAATAAAAATAAAAATAAGTGTTACGTATAATTGATCACGAGTGGGCTCTTTAGTACTCGAGTTATTAAGTTCTTAGGGGACTTTGTGCCTAGTGACCTAAGGCTTTTATAGTCTGGGATCCGCTAACCTAACGCTCATTATATGGGTACATTGTATAAGTCTTTTGTGGACCTCACTCATTGCACGGTCAAATAAACATGCTTGTTGTTTTGTTGTGAATAAAAGTATGAATCCATATAAAACTCCAAAATAAGAATTGAAGTTTTATAAGTTAATTTGAGTCTAGCTTTTATTCTATTTATAACCTTGCGGTTGCTTTGATGAGTAGTGAGTCATGGTTATTGATCTAGTTGCGATAATATAACTGTAAGCAGTTGCACACACACACGTCTCTGGTTTGTGGGTTGATTTGTGGGGTTTGATTGATTTTTATATGAATAACTACATTTGTTGAGATGTTTCTTGTTGATTGGTTTAGTTATTCTATTGGGGATTGTTGCATTCATTTAGTTGCATTCATGCATTTTTATTTCTTGTTCTTTGAGTCTGTTTATGCTTGAGGACAAGCATTAATTCAAGTTTGGGGGTATGTTGAGTGGCATTTATGACACTTTATTACGCTCCATAAAGCTTTGAAGTGGTATATTTGTACTCAAGTTGTTGGTGTTTTTACATATTTTTGTAGTGTTTTTGTATTGCTGGCATTTTCCAGGTAATCAGGTAAATTAGCATGGTTGTAGTGCTAATTTGGTGTTTGGATGGTATTGGAATAAAAGCTCGTGAAAAGACCGGCTCAAATCAGCAAGGAGAAAGGAGAAGTCAGAATTTTATGAAGAAGAAAGGCGCGCTCGCGCTGGTCAAGCGTGTGGCCGCACCCAAAGAGCAGAAACTCAGCGCGCCCGCGCTGGTCAAGCGCGCACCCGCGCCAGTTCGGGGTAACAGAATTCTGTTTCTATTAGGATTTTGAGATTTTGAAGCCTTGATCAATTCTAAAGCATATATATACATAAATAAAGATATTTTTCATAAGGAGAGACATAACGGAGCTGAAGGAGAAGACAACAAGAAGACCTATAGCACAATTCAACATAGGCGAAGAAGATCTAGTTTATTTTTGTGAATCTTTGTTCTAAGTTGTAATCTTGGATGCTCGTTTCTTGTTTTGTTGAACCTAATACTCTGGATTTCGTACTTGGTTTTATTAAGTATAAAGACTACGTTTATTATACCATGCTTTCATCGGAACCCACATTGATGATGAGTCTGATTATGGGCTAATCATTATTGTGGGGTTCTAGCGGATTTATTTATGGATTTCTTTAGTTTATTTGTTTCGATGCCTTAGTGTGTGGTGATTGTATGATAACCTAGTATTGATTATGCTTATTCGTCTTATGAGCGTCGCGAACTTATAAGATAGTGTGTTAATTCTTAATGAAGCAAAAGTGAATTTAAGGATTTAAAACTTGCCATTCTAGCATAGGTTCACGTGTTATTGTTATGCATGATTTGTAGGTAATTTTTGATGGATTTTAATCGCAGCGGGGCATGGCAAAATACTTTTACACATATAAAATCCAAATAAAAGCATACAGATCATGACTAAAAATTTGAGGGATCGAATCTAACCTTTAAAATAATTCGGAGACAACGATCAGAGATCCTTAGCAGTTGCTCCTCAAGTGTGAAGCACTCCACCGGTATCCACCAAGAAAACGATGTTAAGGAGGAGGAAGGAGGTGGAGAGAATTGGGTTTTCCAAACTTTTTGGGTTTTGGGGTTCGAATAAAAATAGGGTCTATAATAGTATATTTATAGGCAAAATTTTCAGCTGAAATTTTCCCATAAATATTATTATTATTATCCCATTTATTATTCTCATTAATAATTAAAACACATTTTAATTATTAATCCTTTTTCTAAACACTTTAGAAATAATTCTCTTTCTTGATTTAATTTCCAAAAATTAAATTCTTAATTAATAATATTAAGAACTTTTCTTAATTAATTTATAATCAATTAAATCTCATTTAATCAATTATTAAATTTGCCAATTAATTATTTATTTCATAAATAAATAATTATTAGCCATTATTAATTATTTCCTCCACCATTAAATCATTCTCTTTTTATGGTGTGACCCTGTAGGTTCAATATTAAGCCGGTAGTAGAAATAAATAATAATAAAACTATTTTATCATTATTTATATAAATTCTCTAATTTATTAAATATGATTAATTAATTAATCACATTTATTCTACATCGTGAGGGATACTTCTCAGCATATCGCGACTATCCGGATAATATGAATTCACTGCTTAGAATACCAAGAACCTATTCAGTGAATAGTTACCGTACAATAAACTCCTTCTACCCTACAATGTCCCGATTAAATACAAGGCATGGATCTCGTGTCAAGCCTATCTAATTTAATCACTTGCTTACCAATTACTATGCTTAGTTCTATGCAAATTAGAAACTCGTTTCTAATTTCATTCACTCTGGCCAGAGATTCCTGAACTAGCATAAGTGGATCAGCCTTGAACATTCGCTTCCTTCACTGGAAGGGGTAGATCCTTTATTGATCATACACTATCTTCGTGTACAAATTCCTATACCCAGTAGAGCCCTAATAATTGTCCCTGGAGACTAAGAACTAAACCAAAGCATAGTTCAGTGTACACAAGATGACTATGATGACCTCAAGTCTAAGGATACTTGTACAACTATCACTATGTGAACAACTGCTGACACGTGAGTGAACTTCATCAGTTGTTCAGCTTTGCGAGTCATGTTCAGTGAACTTATTCTATAATAAGCACCTACATACTAGCTATAGTGTCACCACACAAATGTCTATGAGAACAGACATCCTTCATAATGAAGCAAGCATAGTATGTACTGATCTCTGCGGTTTATTAATTACCAGTTAGTAATCCTACGACCAGGAACTATTTATGTTTAGAGTTATCATCTTTTAGGTCTCACTATTATGATCTCATTATAATCCATAAAAGCTTTACTCTAAACTATGGTATATCTTATTTAAACACTTAAATAGATAGAGCCCGTAATAAAAACAAAACAAGTCTTTTATTAATATCAATGAAATCAAAACAGATTACACAGGAAGTTATTCCTAAATCCTAATACATGATTGGACTTAGGACATATTCCTTTCAATCTCCCACTTGTACTAAAGCCAATCACTCTGGTATCTAATACCCATCTTGTCTTTATGACGATCAAAGTGACTTTCATAAAGTAGCTTTGTGAGTGGGTCTGCTATGTTGTTATGTGTGTCAACTCTAATTCAATACAATACAAAAAATGTTACCGCGCTCCCACTAACCCTTTTGTAGACGCATGGTTCATCTACGTTTTTGATAAAATTAAACTCTTTGATTGTCTCATCAAAACGAATGTTCCATCTTTCGAGAAGCCTGCTTTAAACCACATATGGTTCGCAGCAGCTTACACACTAGGTTTTCATTTCTCTTGGAAAGAAAACCATCTGGCTAATTGCCAGATCTCATAGTCGTAGTAAGCAGCAATCGCAAGCAAAATCCGAACTGATTTTAACAGGGCTACAGGTAAAAGGTTTCATCAAAGTCAATCCATTGCCTTTGTTTGAATCCTTTTGCCACAAGCCTGGCCTTATAGGTCTCCACCTGGCCATCTGCTATAATCTATCTTTTGTATACCGTATACATAGATTCCATTCTGGATTTCATGGCACTTTGCCATTTCTCTGAGTCAACACTACTCATAGCCTCATTATAGGTCACAGGGTCGTCATCATCAATGATCGATAACTCATTGTCATTCTCAATGACAAGGCCATATTACCTCTCAGGTTGGCGAGACACTCTCCCTGACCTACGAATGGGCTGTTCCACAAAAGGTTGTTCAGTCAGAACAGGTGTTTCCACTTGATCCGTAGTAGTTTGTGATTCTTGAACTTCATCAAGTTCAATTTTGCTCCCACTGTTTCCTTCAAGGATAAACTCCTTTTCCAAGAAGGTAGCATGTCTGGAGACAAACACCCGATGATCGGTGTAAAAGTAATACCCTAAAGTCTTTTTAATATATCCCACAAAACTACATTTTACGGATCGATATTCCAGCTTATCTGGGTCAACTTACTTGACATAAGCTGGACATCCCCAAATCTTAACGTGTTTAAGACTCGGTTTCCTTTCTTTCCATATCTCATACGGAGTTTGAGGAACAGATTTGGAAGGCACCTTATTCAGTAAATATGCTGAGGTTTCCAATGCATAATCCTATAGGAATACTGGAAGATTTGCATAGCTCATCATGGACCGAACCATGTCTAACAAAGTTCGATTTCTCCTTTCAGATACCAATCTGGAGGAGTCCACTGGGAGACTATACCATTTACTTTGAGATAATCTAGAAACACTCCATTAAAGTATTCACCACCTCGATCTGATCGAAGAGTTATAATACTATGTTTGGTTGTTTCTCCACTTCATACTTATATTCTTTGAACTTTTCAAAGGCTTCAGACTTGTGTTTCATCAAACACATATCTGAATCTAGATCTATCATCTATGAAAGTAATGAAGTTTGAAAATCCACCCATGGCTTGCTTAGACATTGGTCCACATACATCTGTGTGTACCATTCCTAGCAAATTTGCAGTCCTCTCTCCATGTCTACTAAATGGAGACTGCAGTGCCACTATGAAGTGAGATTTTCATCATCCCTTTTCTTTTATTAGTTTGTTCAATCTGAAGTAAATTATGTCACATTCATACAGACCATTATTTAAAGTACCACGTCCATAAAGAATATTATCTCTAAGAATAGAACATTCATTATTCTCAATAATAAATGAAAATCCAGCCAAGTCTAACATGGGAATAATATTCCTCACAATCGAGGGAACAAAATAACAATTATTTAAAACAATAGTCTTGCCCGTAGGCATATGTAAATGAAATGATTCTACATCTTCAGCAGCAACTCTTGCTCCATTTCCCATCAGTAGAATCACCTCATCTTCCTCAAGAGTCCTACTTCTCCTTGGTCCCTGCAACAAATTGCAGATTTGAGAACCACAGGCGGTATCTAATACCCAAGTAGAAATTTGATTTAATGACATATTCACTTCTATCATGAACATACCTGAATCAGAAGCGGTAGTCTCACTACCCTTCTTCTTCTTCAATTCCGCAAGGTAAACCTTGCAGTTCCTCTTCCAGTGCCCCACCTTGTTACAGTGAAAGCAAACAACTTTGCTCTTGGGGTCTTCTGCTTTTCGTGGAACCGGATTTTCTTCACCTACTTTCTTCTTCTTGGAAGAGTTCGTCTTCCTTTTCTTAGGATTGGAACCTTCACCAATTAGAAGAACAGAACTCTTCTTAGGGGGAAAATTCGATTCCGCAGTCTTCAACATGTTGTGGAGTTCAGGCAGGCTGACATCCAACTTATTCATGTGAAAGTTCACAACAAACTATGAGAACAAACTCGGAAGCGATTGCAAGACCAAGTCTTGGCTCAACTCCCCATCCATGGCAAAACCAAGTTGTCCAAGACGTTAAATCAAATTGATCATCTTAAGTACATGGTCATTCACAAATGATCCCTCAGACATCCTACAACCGAACAGCTCCTTCGATATCTCATATCGAGCTGTCCTCCCCGCCACATCATACAACTCTTGTAGATGCATTAGGATAGTGTGAGCATCCATATGCTCATGTTGCTTCTGTAGCTCAATGTTCATGGAAGCTAGCATGATGTATTGAGCAACATTTGCATCATCTATCCACTTACGATACACAACATGTTCATCATTATGTGCATCACTAGCAGGTTCAGTAGGCTTAGGTGAGTCAATCACGTATTCCAGCTTCTCAATCCTGAGAACAATTCTTAAGTTTCGAAGCCAGTCAGCATAATTAGGACCAGTCAATTTGTGAGCATCTAGTATGCTCCTGAGTGATAGTGCAGAAGACATAACGTACAAAGTAAATCTGTAAATGATAAACACATAACAACACTTAGCAAATATTCGATTTCATTTTTAAAACACTATATGAATCGGGTCTTTATTCATAAGTGGCTCCCACTAGTTTATCTAATTTATTCAACCCCCTATGTGAAAAATTAAGCATTCATAATGCTAGTGGGAATAGGGATCATACATTCCAATACACAACCCCGGCTGTAGCACGAACCATCATGTAATGTTCAATAGGCAGACAACTCTTGTCAATTACATCTTATGTTATTCCCTAATCAAACTTTAGCCTCTTGAATAATTGAGTCTCGGCTGTGGCACGACAAACTCAATATTCTAAGTCAAGTCTAACCCAACATTCCGTACAGTTGAATCAGTCCCCAAAGGCCCACGGCTGTGGCACGTACCGACCTTTAGATTCTTATTCAATGTACACATCTCTATGTAATAGACAAGTATTTCTTATTTCGAAATCAAAGCCCTCGGCTGTAGCACGAACCGACAATGATTCAAAAATAAGAACTACTTTCTATCATGTTGGAAGGCTATGACCGACACAAGCCCGTTGTATCATTGGCCAATTACTACTTGATATTATTTAATTTTAGAGGGATTATATTACGTTACAATCATAATCATATTATAAAGAGATTCTTCCTTTTAGATTAAATATTTCAAATCAATAATCAATAATCAGATGATTCCCAGATCGGGTGGAGCATTATCAAGAGGCGTCACTTAATAACCCTTTCTTACAGATAGAAATCTGTTGTTGACAGAATCATCCTTTTTCTCATATCGAAAATTCATATTCAATTACGTGTTTCACAAACACAAGAATCTCATGATTGTATTCATAATATTGTTATTAAGGTTATGAAACAATTTCACTATACTAGGTTGTCTAACAAACGCCTTATGTTCATTTAAGTTCACCTAAATCTATCATCGCATGATAAACTAAGCATATATCACATATATCAACATGAATAAACATCAAGGTAGGCATGTTATATCATCTAGCACATTAGTCTAAGCATTATACTTCTCTATGTATCACATGAAGCATTTAAAAGCAATTAAAAACAGTTAAAAACAGCTTTAAAACACTTTTGGAAATATAAACAGTTCAAAACTTTTATATAAACTAAAATTGATCACTCCATTAGATCCGTCTCGGAAAAACGAATCCAACAGTATATTGCACGCTTAAAACGGAGTTACGAAACTACCAGAAAATCAATTTTAATGTAAACAGTCGGGCTGTAACGCATTACAGGAACGTGTTACAAGCCCTGTAACGCATTCCGGTGATGCGTTACAGCCCTTTTAACCAATTAAAAGGTGTAACGCATTCCGTGAATGCGCCACAGGGTGTAACGCATTCTCGGAATGCGCGACACCCTTTTTTTTATTATTCTGCAGCAGCCGCCGTCTTTTTCCTCGGAAAACGAGCCGCCTGACACCACTGTTCTCTGTCTGCCTCCTTTTCCGTGCAGCAGTACAACACAGACAATACAACAGTAGATGCAAAATATATACTTACAATTTATATATATATATATATATAATTATTTAATTACGAATTTAATTGCAACAACTTCAAAAATTCATAATAAAAAATCTATACATCATAAAATTATGAAAAAAATACCCACACGATCTACAACACTTGTAGAACCCAGATCAACATTCAAAATTATTCTGAGAAATGATTTCTCATCAGAAAAAATTAATCCATGATATAACTTGTAAAAATCATAATTAATTCATACAAGCACATAAAATTCTGAAATTTTTACCACAAATCTATATGCATACAACCTATGGCTCTGATACCATTGATGGATTTTAATCGCAGCGGGGCATGGCAAAATACTTTTACACATATAAAATCCAAATAAAAGCATACAGATCATGACTAAAAATTCGAGGGATCGAATCTAACCTTTAAAATAATTCGGAGACAACGATCAGAGATCCTTAACAGTTGCTCCTCAAGTGTGAAGCACTCCACCGGTATCCACCAAGAAAACGATGTTAAGGAGGAGGAAGGAGGTGGAGAGAATTGGGTTTTCCAAACTTTTTGGGTTTTGGGGTTCGAATAAAAATAGGGTCTATAATAGTATACTTATAGGCAAAATTTTCAGCTGAAATTTTCCCATAAATATTATTATTATTATCCCATTTATTATTCTCATTAATAATTAAAACACCTTTTAATTATTAATCCTTTTTCTAAACACTTTAGAAATAATTCTCTCTCTTGATTTAATTTCCAAAAATTAAATTCTTAATTAATAATATTAAGAACTTTTCTTAATTAATTTATAATCAATTAAATCTCATTTAATCAATTATTAAATTTGCTAATTAATTATTTATTTCAGAAATAAATAATTATTAGCCATTATTAATTATTTCCTCCACCATTAAATCATTCTCTTTTTATGGTGTGACCCTGTAGGTTCAATATTAAGCCGGTAGTAGAAATAAATAATAATAAAACTATTTTATCATTATTTATATAAATTCTCTAATTTATTAAATATGATTAATTAATTAATCACATTTATTCTACATCGTGAGGGATACTTCTCAGCATATCGCGACTATCCGGATAATATGAATTCACTGCTTAGAATACCAAGAATCTATTCAGTGAATAGTTACCGTACAATAAACTCCTTCTACCCTACAATGTCCCGATTAAATACAAGGCATGGATCTCGTGTCAAGCCTATCTAATTTAATCACTTGCTTACCAATTACTATGCTTAGTTCTATGCAAATTAGAAACTCGTTTCTAATTTCATTCACTCTGGCCAGAGATTCCTGAACTAGCATAAGTGGATCAGCCTTGAATATTCGCTTCCTTCACTGGAAGGGGTAGATCCTTTATTGATCATACACTATCTTCGTGTACAAATTCCTATACCCAGTAGAGCCCTAATAATTGTCCCTGGAGACTAAGAACTAAACCAAAGCATAGTTCAGTGTACACAAGATGACTATGATGACCTCAAGTCTAAGGATACTTGTACAACTATCACTATGTGAACAACTGCTGACACGTGAGTGAACTCTATCAGTTGTTCAGCTGTGCGAGTCATGTTCAGTGAACTTATTCTATAATAAGCACCTACATACTAGCTATAGTGTCACCACACAAATGTCTATGAGAACATACATCCTTCATAATGAAGCAAGCATAGTATGTACCAATCTCTGCGGATTATTAATTACCAGTTAGTAATCCTATGACCAGGAACTATTTAAGTTTAGAGTTATCATCTTTTAGGTCTCACTATTATGATCTCATCATAATCCATAAAAGCTTTACTCTAAACTATGGTATATCTTATTTAAACACTTAAATAGATAGAGCCCGTAATAAAAACAAAACAAGTATTTTATTAATATCAATGAAATCAAAACAGATTACACAGGAAGTTATTCCTAAATCATAATACATGATTGGACTTAGGACATATTCCTTTCAATTTTAACCATCTTACTTGCCCTATGTAATCATGATAGATAACTTGTGCATTAAATCATTATGTTGTCAAATTCTATAGACATATAGGGTCTCAATATAATTGGTGTATATTCAGCTTCTATCTCTTTTGTAGATGTCTGGTAGTATGGTACTCATACAATGAAAGTTGGCATTTATCAGTTTCGTGTTATCTGATTAGTGTCATCACTATTACATGCTAAGGTTAAGAACGAAAAGGCTATTGAATGAAGTACTTAATGAAGTTAGAATCCCATGTTTGTGTCATATATTCTTCAACTCTATTTACTCTCTTTAGTTAATGTTCTCTAGTATAATTCTCAATAGTTAATCGTAGTATAATCAAAACTCAAATTTGTTATTCGTCTTAGCATTGAATAATAGCCATATCATTGTTGCATAAGTGCATAAATCATAAAGTTAATCTAAGCCTATCCCTGTGGGAATGAACCAGAAATAATTCTATATTACTTGCGAACGCGTATACTCGCGTGTATTATTAGCGCATGTTTAGCGACTAACAGCTACCGCCTCATGCTGAAGTTGGAGAAACTCATCCACGTCGTTCTACGAGAGAACGAAGATCATCAGGAAGATATCTTTCATCTGAGTATATCTTAGTTGCTGATGAGGGGGAACCCGAGACCTTTGAGGAATTCAAGACACAGAAAGAAATCAGTTGCTGGTTGAAAGCAATGCAGGAGGAGATTGATTCTTTAAACAAGAATGAAACTTATGAGTTGACTATACTTCCAAAGGGATGGAAGCATTTTGAAGAATAAATGGGTCTTCAAAGTAAAAAGGGATACTGAAGATCTTGTAAAATATAAAGCACCTTTGGTGGTTAAAGGCTTTGCACATAAGGAAGACATTTATTTTGATGAAATCTTTTCTCCAGTTGTAAAGACGACATCAATCCGAATAGTTCTCGGATTGGCGGCTAGCATGGATCTTGAGTTTGAGCAGTTAGATTTGAAAACATCATTACTTCATGGATATATGAAGGAAGAGATCTACATGCACCAGTCGGAGGGATTTGAAGTGAAAGAGAAGGAGCACATGGTGTCTAAACTCTAGAAGAGTTTATACGGGCTTAAGCAAGCGCCGAGAACGTGGTACAAGAAGTTTTATTCCTTCATGAGGAATCATAAGTTCAAGAGAACTGCATACGATCACTGTGCTTATGTACAAAGGTTTTTCCTAATGTTAACTTCATTATCCTGCTGCTTTATGTTGACGATATGTTAATGGTCGACCAAGATGCTAACATGATCCGCAAGCTGAAAGATGATTTTTCCAAGCTCTTTGATATGAAAGACCTGGTTCCAGCAAGGAAAGTCCTAGGAATGAAGATTGTTCATGATAGAATATCTCGTAATTTGTGGTTTTCACAACAGGATTATATTGAACGGGTCCTGAAAATGTTCAATATGGATGATGCTAAACCTGTTAGCATACTGTTGGTGAGACATTTTAAATTGGGTAAGAAAATGTGTCCGTCAACAGATAAGGAGAAGGAGGATATGGAAGAAGTTCCAAACTCATCGGCAGTGGGGAGTCTTATGTATGCATTGGTTTGTACAAGGCCAAATATTGCTCATGATATTGGAGTTGTGAGTATATTTATAAAATCCTGGAAGAAAGCACTGGGAAGTAGTGAAGTGGATTCTCAGATATCTTAAGGGCACTTCTGGGTTATGCTTGAAGTACGAAGACAGTGAACGGTGTCTTGGAAGGATTACAGATGCTGACATGGCAAGACATTCAGATGAGATGAAGTCCAAGTCAGGGATGCTTTATACTTTTGCACGGGGAGCTGTAGCATGAGAGTCCAAGTTGCAAAAGTGTGTTGTGTTGTAAACAACCGAGTCAGAGTATATTAGTGCTTGTGAAGCCGGGAAGGAGCTGGTTTGGTTAAAGAGGTTTCTCCAAGAACTGGGTCTGAAATAATATAACTTTGAGTTATATTGTGATAGTCAGAGTTCTATTGACTTGAGTAAGAATGCTATTTGTCATAGTCGTACTAAGCAAATTAATGTACGTTACCATTGGTTGCGGGAACAGGTCGAAGATGAGGTGATCCGGATAGAGAAAATGCATATGAATAAGAATCTATCGGATACGATGACCAAGATGGTTCCGCGAGAAAAGTTAGAGTTGTGCAAACAGGGCGCATGTATGGAATACAAGTGAAGCGTTGTGACTTCGGAAAGGGGGGAGATTGTTAGTTATGGGTCCCCCCCATACAAAACTTTCCAAACACACCACTTCATCTTATCCCACTTTCCTCCCACGTTCTCTCTTATTATCTACCCCTAATTTACCACTTAATTACCCCATTGTGCTATTGGATCTTCCCATAAATACCTTCTTCCCCCACTTCACAAAATGCACCTTACTCTCTTTTCTCCCTCACTTCTTAAGTGTATAGCTGCTAGATAATCCGTCTAGTAGGAAACTTACCTTGCAGTAGTTTCAGGCAGGTCAGAATAGGGGGCCCTCATGCTTCTCTCTTCTTTCGTTTCGGGTGAGTTAGTGTGAGGATTGGTCGAGTTATAGCGTTCAGGATCTACAGCAGTAGAAGTTCATCCAGGTGTTGCGGGTACAACAAGGGGAGTTCTCCTGGTTATCCGGTCTAGTACTGAAGGGTCTGTTTTGTCTAAGTTATCCGGTCCAGTACCAAAAGAATAGGGAATCGTTGTATTACTATTTAGTTGTACCTCTAGTGTTACTTCGTAAAATTGGGAGAGAATATTGTAACCACTATTATTATAGTGGAAATATTCGGAGTTGGTCCCCTGGTTTTTATCTCTTTATCTTAAGGGGGTTTTTTATATATAAATCTTGGTGTTCACTTGTCTTGATTATTATTAATCTGTTCATATTATTCTCTGTGATAATTCTCAGGTTCTATTTACACAAAGGCGGGAAATGGGATTTCCTAACAAAATAGTATGTAGCGACTTTGTTTAGGATTGCTTTTCCTACATTTGAGTACTTAACTTGATAATTGATATTGTTTGAAATTTTTTTGGGGGGAGGCGGAGTTAGAGAAGTTAGTAGTGGAGGCTAAATTAAACTTAATTTTTTTACATGTTGAAATATTTAAACATCAAAGTCTTTCGAAATTTACTTAAAGAGTAGTTATTTGTAATCCTAAACTAAAATTTAAGGAATCTTGTATAAAATGGAGTTCCAATAATGCTAGTGATTACATAAAAAATTAGCATCATTCACCCTTTTTTATAAGGAACCACTAGTAATTCCTTATCTTGCTTATAATAATAAAAAGTCCATTTCACTCTTCTTCTCCATTTCAAATACATAATTAAAGTTTAAATATAATTATAAAATATTATTAGAAAATACTTAAATGTTGTTGGAGTTGAAATATAATAAAATATCCTAAAATACTAGGATCCACTTTTATTATAATATTTTTGAGCAACATGTTAGGACTCTATTGGAGTTGTTCTAACATAAGTGTATTTCAAAATATACTAAAATTTATATATAATTTTTTTTGAAAGTGATTAGATAAAATTTTACAATATTACAAATTACTCATACAAGTTTTGATGCCATTTATTAAATTCAAACTTATTTAATAAAATAATTAAACTAATAATTATGAATAAGTTGAACAAAATTTAATGTGATTCTATAAGTAATAAACAATAAAAAAGTGACAAGTAATTTTCATTTAATATTTAGGTTAAATATTATTTAAAAAAGTCATCTTTATTTAAATTATAAAATATAATATATTTTTTAGTATTTTTAATGTGGGAGATAATACATTAAAAAATTCTAAATTATGATTTAATATGATATATATATATCTGCGTTTGTGTGTATGTTAAAGCGAAAAAACAATTTAAGATATAAACATAAAATTTATAATTTTATTTAAATATATAGGTTTTTAATGTTGTACCTCATAAATTAGAAGAAATTTTTAAAATTTATACAAGTTATATCATGAAGAATAAATATACTAGAATACTATTTTTTATTCTTAGTGGCAAAAAGAAATTAATATTAAGCTTGCTCTACCCCCCCCCCAATTAGGGGTGACCATTTACCGAACATGAACTATTTTTAATATTCAAATTATCAAAAATGTCAAATTGCTTTCCAAATTCTGAACCGAATTAGTTTTGAACGGAAAGCGAACCATTGTTATTAATTCGGTTCGGAATCCAAATATTACAAAAAATCAAATTTTTTACTATAAATTTTTGAAACTTATTTTATCTAGAATAATAAATTTTTATTGGAGATAAGGTGGACATATAATATATTTTTATAACAAAAATAAAAAAACCAAAATTTTGAAAATGGAATGAAAAAACTAAATTCTAGGCTATAAAATTTAAAGAAAGTAGTATAACATGACCATTTATTCAAATCAAACCAACTAAAAAATATGCAAATATCCAAATATTCTTTGAGTTATAACTTGAAATTAGAACCAAAAACAAGGAACTTGAGAGTTAGGTAGATGGTCAAACACAACCAAGTTATTAAGCATAAAATAAAAAAAATGTTGTCATCTTCTTCCTTTTGTATTTTCATGTTATTTGTAAATCGTAGTTTATTAGAGATAAAGAAATAGATAACTCATAACTTATCATAGACAACAATATGATAAACATACATATAAATTATATATATACACAAGAAAGAAGTAAAAAAAATATGTTTGTAGTTTCTTATTATTTGTCATGTTTCAAATATAACATAAGGGAATAAGTTGAAAACAGTTGTATAAATGAATATAACCTAAAATAAATTTTATACAAAAAAATAAATTTATCGGTTAATTTGGATAAATCCAAATATCCTTTAAAAACCGAAATTCCAAATATTCTAATATACATTATGTTAACGGAGGAATTTGGTTTACAAATATTTGAGTTTCGCGGCCAGAATCATGATCTGCAGCGGTGGGCGGTGGTCGGTGATCAGAGAAATCACTGGAGTGTGTTGATTTATGCGTAAGAAACGGCTAAGATTGCTAGGATTTATGTTTACTTTCTTAAAGCTCTCAAACACATGCCCTAACAATGTGCCTACGTACCTCCTTTTCTAGAGGATCAAGCCAAATGTACTTCTTGAGGAACAAGAAACCTAGATGGACTTTGCTTCTCATTCCGAGACCCAATAGGAGTTGTCGAACCAACTTCCTTTTATAACTCGAATATTGATTTACATTAGGAGTGCCTGACGACACGGCCTAGTCACAAAGGCCCAAGGCTCTATTACGAATTCGAGACTTCACGGACAAGGAAACTCCCCGGCCGGTGGATTTTCCCATCCGTTACCGCTACTTCCGTCGATCGTAATCGCAGGTATAGCCATGACTTACCACAAATTCCAAAGTATATCCTTTTTCAGGGAAGCCTTCGACATATTTTCAGGGACGACAGGCTCCCGAAGGGCCCTTTTTCTTTACAGGGCGAGCCTTGTGAAGGATTAGAGTCCTTCAGAGTCCTTCCACATGCCTAGGGCACGCCTTAAGCAAGAAGAGGTCCTCTGTGGGTTCCTCTTCCCATCTTGTATGATTCTTCTGCTTTGTTCACTTCCCAATTTAGTTATGGGAGCACCCTCCTCGCTAATTCTTCCTTATCATCTCATTTATATTGCGGAGCGGCCACCCTGTGCGGCTATATAGCACGGGGCGCCCCCTATGAAGATCCTGGGAGATTTCTCCAGAGCCCCGTATGAGGGTCCGGGGACATTTCCCCGGAGCCCGGGTCGTTCTTCGTTTCTTGACCATTTCACTCTTTCTCCCTTGACTTCAGATCATCCTTTATAGACTCTTCATCAATACTTGTTCTTTGTCATCGTCTTCTACTATAGCGACCATCATGGCATCATCATCGTAGCGACTATCGTGCACTTCCTCCACTCTGGTTTTTGTAATCTTTCATCGTAATGGTCATAGTAAACCTTCATATACAACTTTACCAATCATCGTCATAACTTCTCACCGTCAATAGTCGTCATAAGCGACTCCCATATAGAGAGAGCCCTATAAAGGGTGCCCTAAGCTTCAGAGACGCGTTCTCCGAAGCTCGTTGGTCTTCTTCTTCGATGATGATCTAACCCATTTCCTTAAAGATCCGATAAAATACCCATGACGATTTTTTGGTATAACAACTACCCCTTGATTTTCTAGTTTGTTAAAATCTTCTTCTACTTCCTCCGTCCTTCAAATAATAATATGACCTTTATCATCCGCAATGTCTTCACTACATCTTTTGCTAATGAACTTCCTTCCATATGCGTAAATTCTTTCTTCCGTAGAAAAATGCTTTAGTTGAAAATCTTCATCGTAAAATTTTCTGATTGTAACGTAATTATAATTTCATAACCATGAAAGGATATACAACTCTAGCCAAGAAAGAGGTAGCCAAGAATTAAAGAAAACAATGGCAAAACAAGTAGTTTTGTAATTACATACAAGAAAATTATAGCACCCTGAACAATATTAAAAAAAATAAGAGCATCACTTTTGATTAGAAAAAAATTCCCAATAAACTCTAAGATTACAATGAAGCAACTAAGCTAAACAAGATACCATGAATCAGGAGATTAACAATATCACAGTGGCTTAAAAAACTATACTCCCGAAATGAAATTCGAACAAATTATTTAATCAATTAAACTAATCGATATAAATTAAGTTATTTGTTTTAAGCTTGTAGGGAGTAAAAATTTGAGAGTACCTGAAATCAGAATTAGACTAATAAAAATACCAGAAAACATTCGAGGCACGTGAAAACCACGTTGTCCTTAAAACAGATAAGCCCCTCCTCGTGGTGCTTGAAAGTGTTGTGGCTTTCGTTTTTTAGGATACAACGAATTGAGTTGATATTAAGCACTTGAGACCCGCCTCCTACGAACCAAACAAATACGGCTTCTATCTCCAAGAAACAGATCCTAAAACTCTATGAATAATTGAAACAAATTATGCCCAAATTCTTATGAGATTCTTCTCTCTCACTCCTTTCGCCTGATTCAAGAAGACAAGGTCTCTTTATATAGGATTAACATAAAATTTAACTTACATATGTCATAATTTTATAACCTCCGCCATTATTATCAAATAAATCTTATCTCATTAGTATAGGATTTACAAAATTAAACACATAAGTTACAAAATTAATAAAATATAATTTAATTTAATTTTTATTCAAATAATATTCCAACATTCAGTATGAAGAATATTTTGAAGAATAGTTATTGTTTTGAATTTGTTGTGGAATAAAAACTAGAGTGCGTTAGTAATTAATGATACAGTTTATGAGCTTCAAGCTTTAATGGCTGCTTTCGCGTTCGGGACTATTAGTCCTTACAAGATGCGTACTTATCTCTGTGTGGTAGAGAATCAATCCAAAAATATAGTTCTAGGTTAAGGGGTAGAGCCCTTTATATAGAGGTGAGTCTAGGGTTAGACTTGTGTTGGGAGACTTGGTGGAAAAGTCTCCAACTTAGATGGTAATTAGGAGTCCTAGAAGGGAAGGAACTCTAGAACCTTCTGCGTTGGACTTTGAGTCTGTTTTGGACTCATGTCTCTGCTCTTCCAGCCATATTGGGACTAGTCCGTGAACAGCTTGTGTTCGTGGACCTTGATGACCTCTACTGGTGGGCCTTGTCTACATAGGTCGTCCTGAGTCTATTACGAGCTCGAATCAGGAAGGTTTGTACTGGACTTCAGATAAGAGGCCCAAGTATAATTAATGTGACATTTAGTGTGTCCTTAGGATGTATTTTCTATCCATATCATTTGCCTCCAACTACCGTGAATACTGCTCGAGTTTTCGTAGAAGTTATAATTATCTTTTTCGCGACTCGGGGTACTTTTGGCCCTTCTCGGGTATCGGCCCTTCATGGGTATCGGCCCTTCATGAGTATCACCATTTTATCATAAAGTGTGGAGTGACCTACATATTTACAACGACTTATTAGTGTGAATATACACTTAAAGCCATCGCACAAGCTATTTGGATAGTGTTCAACACTAAACGGTCCTAATCGGGACTAAAAAGCGAGCATTTATCACCCCTTAACCTTTATCAAGGTTAATTATAGGGTGAAAGCTGCTAACTGACCCTAATCGGGGCTAAACGGCCATAATCGGGGCTAATTTCCATGTACAGGCTGCTAACTATGCTCAAAAGAGCCTAATTTTAAGCTAGAATGCACTAATCGGCCTTAATCGAGGCTAATTTGCCCTAAACGGGGCTAACCGGGACTAATCAGCATGCATAAGACACTAATTATCCTTAATTCACACTAATCACGAGAGTGAATAGGTTAAACGGCCTTAATATGGGCTAATTTTATCACACGAGTTACTAATTCCCCCTAATTCGGGTTAATTATGCTTAATATACACTAATCTGCCCTAATCGGGGCTAAATTTCACTAATCGGCCCTAACCGGGGCTTAATCTTAAAATCATGAAAATTTAAAAAAAATCGTATTTTTCTGATTTTTTCCATTTTTTCAAAAAAAATTGAAAATTTTCGCAGGGGGTCATCGTGGTCGAGCAGGACCTCCTGCTGCAGGAGGCTCTGTCTTCCACATGCCCTCAATTGTGGCCGGGTCGGCCTCATGTGGTCGGCCACCTCCTCGTCGGTCAGGGGCAGGTCCTCCTGCTCCTTGCTGACCAGGGGTGTTTTGTAATAACTCGAATTTTTAAGACTTTGTAAAAACGTTGAATGAATAGTAACCCTGGCAGACGGTGAAAACTTTTTAGCCCACACTATGTTGTGCATGAGAAATTGAGTTTCGGAGTTGATAACATGATTATACATACCAAATGAGTGTATGTAAACGCTATTAGTTTTCGAATAAAATGAATTTTGAAAAATGACCATATTTACGAACCATCGAGGATTACGGGAATCACAATATAATTATGAATTTAAAACCCTACGGATTTATATCCAAGAATGATACTTCAAAATATAAAGAATAAATACGAAAAGATTTACGCCGCGAACTGTTTACGAGAAATCATTACGAAAACGATTAAGCGGCCGAACAAACGCGTAAATGAATAAATAAACGTATCACGCTAACCAACCATGGTAGAAAAGTAACCATGGTTACTTTATCAAATAGTAAGCTAAGCTATATAGGCATGATCACCTAAAGCTAAAGAATAGTGAAGCTAAAGGCTAAAACCAACTAGATTAGCTTGTAACCTAGGAAAGATAGTAAGATTTGTCCAAGATATGCCAACATAATACTATCTTAGGTTATATACTCAAAGATATACAAACATATAACACAATTCTTATTCAAGAAGCAAGCAAGAAGCTCATAAACTCTCTCTCTCTCCCCAAAAAACACCATGCTGATTTTCAAGAACACCATGAAGAGAAAAATTCATATCTCATGATCTACTCATTCAAATATCACCAAATTGTTACCAAACCTCTTTCATATCATGTGTAAGTCACGCACCAAATTTCATGCCCATCCATGAAGTTCTCAATTTTATAAAAATGTTTGAAATTGAGGGTGAATAGTAACTCCGAAAATCACTAACTTGTTTTCTTGATTTTTCATGAAAGTTTAAAGCTCCTAAAGTTAGACCAAGGCTTCATCAAGGATCTTAGGACTTTGTTAAGTATTAACAAGCTTCAAGGAAGGTATAAACATTCATCCAAACTTTGTTTAAGTTTTAAGTTTCAAGAAAAGTAAGGATCTTGGATATAAGTATGGTTTCAATTTTATAAAAATGTCGGAGCCGAGGTCGCGCGGAGTACGAATGTCAAAAGCAACCCACTTCTAGGAAACTGCCACTTAGGGATTTTCACCCCTGTTACCAGAAAACCATTTTCAGATGATGTGTTTTAAATTTTTTCTAGATCGCGCACGCGAAAACGGTGCGTCAATTGAGTTAACGGTTTGAGAGATATCAATATTTTAGTAAAAGAGGTTTGAATAGTAAAACTCCGTAGTTGACCGAACTTTTGAAATGATTTTCACCTAATTAAATTCATTTTATCAAAGTGAAACTTTTATGATAAATATTAAAAGAACTCAAAAAGCTCCTCGAGGTGGTTTCATATTAAAATATTAATTTTACGAATTATTAAAAATGATAGAGTGTGAGTCGCGTAATAGTAATATTCGGTAAAGTCAAATCTAGAAGACCACTTTGACCGTCCGTTTCGACCAAGGAGTGATACTTATTTCGAGTCGGTCGAATAATGAAAATTATGAAGTATTGAACTTATTAGAAATATAAGTTGGTGATGAGAGTAGGAATACTGATTAAGATTATGATGTTTGTTGATTAGAAAACCCGGAACGAGAGGAAGTCGGGAAACGTATCATGGACTCCAGGCAAGTTTTCAAACTCTACCTTTTTGAAACTGTTGTGTTGTGTTTGTTTTCAAATAATGTCGATATATACATGATGCTATATTTACGATGTTTTACGAATTATGTTATATAATATCATACGACATGATAATGATTTTGGTATATGAATATTACCGAATTTCAATCGATAACGCTAGAGAGTAGCGTTGTATATATGAGGAGTATATTTTAGACCGAGGATCGGTCAGTATAATTTATTGAAACCCGAAAGTATTCCGAAGGTGTTTTATTTAAGAATACAAACACTATAGTAGAGCGTGATATATAAGTTATAAGACCGAGATTCGATCAGTTTTTATAAAGTATAAACTCGGGAATCATCCCAGAGATTTTTGGACCATTAAAAGTCCGCACTTATTTTATTCCAAGGGACTCGATGTCCACTTGCGAAATATTGAAATACCTCGAATTTAGTTAAAACGATTTTCAAAGATCGTATTCCCTCAACCATATTTTATCGTTCGAATAATGAATATTATTTTACTTATTCATTTATTATAGGAGAAGTATTCTCCAACGATTATTTATTTCAAACCCGATTTATCATTAAAGATTACTTTAAATTACTTAAACATAAGTTAGTTGAGGAATATTATTTCAAATATTCTTTTAAAGTATAATTATTCGAGGTTTAATTATTTAACGATTAATATTTAATTATTAATTATATATTAAATGATTTATTATGATTTAAAGATCATTAAACCTGATTTAAAATACTTTCTGATTTTTGGAAAAGCATTCCAATAACTTCAGATCGTCGGAGAATATTTTCTCGACTTATTTTAAATATTTTGAATATAGTTTCAAAAAGACTCCCCCTATTTACTTATATGTTGACAACGGTCAACTCACATCCTTAGTACTTCCTCCGAAAACTTTCGGAAGTACACACACACACATATATATATGAGGTAAAGTTGTGCCTATCAACAAGCAAAATACTTGGGAAACTTCGATATAGTTCGATGATTCCAAGTATATGATAGGATTCTTAAAAGGACAAGGAGGGGTAGAGATCCAGTACTTCGTGGACTGGGGAGACTGCCATATTTATTTTTCATATTAGAAGGTACCATGTGTACTGAAGGACATACGAAGTATGCAAAATATACCCGGGTGGAATGGGGAAGCATATAAAGCCCGAATAAGGCTTGGGTGACAACCAGGATGTTAGGAAGTCGACCCTCTACATGTAGAAAAGGTTACTGTTACCATTATAGGACTGATAATCGTATCTCGGGGGCTCCAGTGAATGTCCTATTCTTCCAATTGGAATTATGATGCAATACCGTAACCCAAGCCTAGGTGTTGGGTTTACCATTAAAGTATTCGCAGGATAATAAGTCCATTAAAGAATTGTTTTCGAAAGAAGGTGTGTATCACCGAGGAAAACTATTTTTGAATAAACATATTTATTATATATGGAATTATACTTAAATTTCTCATACAGTCTTTTCATACTGTACATTATTATGGCTGAGCATTATTGCTCACTCTTGGTTTCTTTTAAATGTCACAAACACAACAGATAACCAGTATGCTGGTGTGGGACTTAGTCGCTTGTAGTCATGGGGAGAATCCCTGGCAGCTTTGTCTCAGGTGGGCCAGAGAATCAAACAGGTATAAGATATCAGTCGTAATTATTGTAACTTCATGTAGAGGTTATGAATAATTATTTGAGATCCTGTAAAGTGCATTTGAGTTTTAATAACAGATGATACTTGTTGTACATCGTTTCTAAGGCTATAACTTTTGTGTGTGTGTTTATGCGTGAGATTGGAGTCTGTTGGATTTTTGAATCAATACAGGTTACACATGAGTGAAGGATGGCGTGACGACCCAGATTCCTGACCCCGGATTCGGGGGCGTTACAGAAATGGTATCAGAGCAATAAGTTATAGTACTCAGAGACGAGAGTGTTAGGAGTCTGTCTAGATGCGAGATTTCGTAAGAGCTCATATAGAGTTCATCATTGGACTACCGGATGTAGCCTCAATGTGTAGGTTAAGGTAAGAGTATATTTGAGGTATTAAAGCATGACTAATAGGACCATTGGAGATTATCAGAATGATGAGAAGAAAAATGAGAATCATATATGATTTGGCAAGGATGTAGATGTAGAACTCGGAGATGGGTCTCCGGGGTAATTAGGATAAAGACGGTATTACCAACACCATATGTTCATTGTGATAACACGAGTCTGGTTACTCGTAGTTCTTTATAGGTTGCCCGGGAAGGGGCATCACATGTGAGGACCATGAAGTCTAATGAGGATTTGACCCAAACTAGTTGAAGGTGTCATTTTACCAATGAGGATTTAAATATCGTATTAATAACTAATTCAGCAGAAGTAGTGCCCAATATACCCTTAAGGATTTTAATCCTGTTAAGGAAGATTAAATGTAATATAAGAATATAATCGTAAGATGAGTACATTACATGATATTATTAGTGCACTTAATATGAAGGGTTATGATGGTTTAGCTCAGAGATCAAGAGCGTCAAGAATTGATGGCATGTCTATAATTAAATGGCACAGGATTACAACGAGCGATGGTTTGATCTTAGAACCTTTTAAAAGGATAGACCAGTGAGTCTAGATTAGAATTCCTCGGTAGGTATGATGTCAGAGACTACGTATATAAACTCGTAGACCTCTAATATATTCCATAACATATGTTCAATTACACACACACATGCCACCGAACTTATGGACTGCATTGAGATCCCTAAGAGATCTCTTTGATCTGTTCCTAGGGGGAACTGGCCACTTGTAGTTAGTAACGGATGCGTGTGGCAGGCAACTATCGGCTTAACAGATATATTTGGAATATTTATGAGTAAGGTCTTCGAGGTAAAACACAGGAATGACAGATATACGTGCGAAAGTCAAGTTAGTAAGCGATTTTAAATGATGTTGAAAGAGAAACTATTTGAAACATGGAATTACGAAGAAGAAGAGGTGGGATCATCCTCGGATGGATAATGACGAGAGTTAGGATAATCATTGAAATATTTTGGCACCTACTCACTGTCACGTTACTCCCTCCAAACTGTTGATCATTCGTATTTCCTTGATAAGTCATATCAGGCAATCCTTTTCGTTCCATACTTTGAACTTCTGATGTGACCATCGTGAATAGTCTTTCTCCGCGTCAGGACTTGTTGAATTCTTTTAGTTGATCAATGAACTTTTATTCGTAGATTTCGGCTCAGAGCTATTTATACTTTATTTCAATTATCCAAGGAATTTTTTTTCTCCTCAATTCATTGACGAATATTCATAATGAATATCTTCATTTGGTTCTTCTTTCATACTTACTCTTCTCAGTCGAGATTGTAAATATTTAACAAATTGTTAAAGACATGGATGATCTAATATCCATAGATTTCTCGGGAATCCTTTTCTTCTGATCGGGATGAAATTATATATTGAACTTTGAAATCATAGTAATGGTATCAATTTGATATTAGTATTCCGAATTCAATTATATTTAAGAATCTGATAAAGTATGTGAACGAGGGCACCTACGAGTGTACCCTTTATTTGGCAAGAAATATTTGAAAAGAGGATATCGTTTGTTCCGATGCCAAGACCACTCGATTCAGAGTTTTAATTGTCCTTCTCGACCCAAATTTAAAAACTCTTTATTTCAAAATCGTTATCTAGGTAGCCACAAATTTCTTTAGTGGTTACGATGTTGAGATTTTGTTACAAACAAACTGAAGTATGCCTAGTTGCATATGTTCTCATGAATGACTAGTTAATTGTCCTAACTAGTCAAAATTTTAATTAATACGACGAAGCCTAGCTAATTGTCCTAGCTAGTTGCTATGGGCCAAACCAATTGTGCTGGCTATTTTCTTAGCCGGTTGATAATATTGCTTGAGATGGACTAGTTATAATTTTTCTAGTTCCACTTCCAATCAATTTTTTATTGTTCCATAGTGCATTATATATGCAAAATTTAATTGTTGATGAAATTTTCAAAGAATGATTTAATTGAGACCTAACTAGGTCGCCCACTCAAATAAGAATTCATATTCAGTTTTATGAAATATTTTGTTCATGAAATATTCTATTCTTTTGTTTATATAAAGAATATCCAATTAAAATCATAAAGTGATTGAAGAACAATATACTTCCTTATTTATTAATCATTGATTAAAATTCCTTCCTTCAAAATAACATCATTTTGAAACCTCAATGATTAACCTTTAGTTGAGAATGTTATTTCAAATTTCCTTCATTATTCGAAAAGAAAAGTATTCTTTCAATGGGAATATCTTACAAGTATCATTCGTATGATGTTATTATTCAGCAATCATTGCTTTCAATGAATATTCTCTATAATATCCCAATATAAAATTTTAAGGACATGGAAGGATAATCATTGTTGTATTCTTCCGTCCAAGTTATAAATCTTCTAAGTGTTGTGACTCTTTTATTCAGAGCTCATTATTTGTTCAGATGTTAGATTTTGAAATCTTGTTAAGATTGTCTAAATTTTATCGATATCATGAAAATCATTTTTCCAAGGCTACTTGCCTTCCGAACAAAGAGAGGTATAGTTGAGAACCGATTGTTGTAATATGAGACTGAAAGCTCAGTGCTATGATGGTGCAATCGGAGCATCGTGATGAGAAAGTTGTTTTAAAAAGGGAATACCATGTTTAGTTATTATCATAAGGATCTTTAACATGGTTATAGAAGTACGATAATAGAGATATAATATGATTAGTGAGGTACGCTTCTGTGAAACACTATCAGGATAAGAACTAATGAATTCGGGAAAGACCAGTCATGTATGAATTCGAGAAATAAGATTTTCAAAAAGTGAAGGTAAGATTAATAATAACCTCTTGTTAGAAATACTCGGCGATAAAAACAGGATTTTGTATGAAATGTAATGATACGTCTACGCAGCTTAAGGATCGTGACATAAGGCGTCCTAATAATGATCTAGAATAATTGCGATAAGGTTCATACTGAAAGGGACAAGGAGTTTACTTATGAGGAAATTTTGGAATTTTTTTTTTCTTACATTGAACACGAGATAGAGGCTATAGTCAAATTGATCAAAGGCTATGATTGAGAAATCTATTATCATCAAGGAAATGCCAATATAGTGGCCGACACTTTAAGTAGGAAAAGATATATTGAGGATGACAAATCTCAGAATAACTGATGAGAAGGACCGCATGAAAAGAACTCTTTATTACATAACAGGAAGACTTAAAGATGCCTAAAAATGTAAAAGAATATTAGTCATGACAGAATATGAAAAGCGATGTCATTGAGTAGGTAAGTAAGTATTCAACATGGTTGAAAATGAAAACAGAAAGGCGAGGATTAAAATTTTGGCGATTACGACTTGTAGATGACCCAAATAGGAGTAAGAGTTTATTATAAATTTTGGAGGAGGATTATCAAGAACCAAGTAAGCCGTCATGCTATTTTAGGATTTTTAGTAATAGGTTAATAAGACCGCTTATTTTATTATGCAAATAATATATCTCCGCTCTATAAAATTGTTATGAACGCGGAAGACATAATTGATGATAGAGAGACCCCGTGATATCGCGCCACACAAGGACCCAAGATATTTTGCGAGAAGGGACGAACAGCGGCACGACTTAGAGTTCTCAAATCGACAAGTAGAATGAGAGGACTATCCTGACCATTGAAGATACGTCTAGTGGCTTACCTTTTATTTGGAACGGTTTGGGGAATCGCCTATTGTTGACAGATAATTCATGTAGATATACTTACCACGCTAGCATACGAAAAATAGTTGCCGATATCCCTTACGAAGGACAACGTGAAAGAATGAAGGATGTCATTCTCAGAGTTGATAGAAGGCAAAGAAGATCGTACATGCCCTATAAAGGCCACTGGTAGCAGGTACAAATAAACTTGAATACATCTAAGGTGCTAGCGAGAATAACAAGTACAACCCAGACGGTATCGTAAGTACTATAGATATTATACGGGAAATGATTAAAGAAGTCCGACCGATAATGGAAGCTGAGCGTTCAACAAGTCTAAACGTGTCAATCAATTGCGTATGAAATGGTGCTTCCTTCAAGATGGCAGCAGGACCCGACGTGCCTTACGTTAATACGGGAAGAAATGTTAAATCTGGCGCTAAATGTATAACAGGAGACGAGCGTGTAGAAATGCAATGAGAACTTCTTATATAAAATAATCGACATAGATGATGCGCCGAAATGAGCAAACACTAAGGAATGAAACTCTAGCACTAGTAGGAGCGATGTAGGGGAAACAAATAAGTTGAAGGATGATTCCAAACACTAGAAGATGTGCTAATTGTCCATATTATCGATTTTTAAGGGAAATGAAGTGACCAGCTGACGTTAATCAATTTACCGATAATAACGAGTTATCATACGGGCATTGGAATGGCTACCAAGATTTGTATGGAAGAAAGAAGCGTTCTCCCTTAGGTTGGGAAGGAGTTGGTAAGCGGAGGATATTTTGACCATCATTGAGTCAACAGACTAAAGAAATTTCTAGAACTTATCAGATGCCGGCTAGTGGCAGCCCATGATAAATAATAGAGATATGCGGACAAAAACTATAAAGTCAGGAAGTACGAAGTAACAGACCAAGTATTGTTGAAAGTGCCTCCCGGGGAGGGAGTGATGAGACTCGAAAGGATAGAGAATACGAAGTAGGGGATTCAGTGTTGTTGAAGGTATCTCCATGGAAGGGAGTAATGAGGTTTGGAAAGAAAGGGAAGCTGAGTCCCAGATTCATAGAACCCTTTAAAATTTTGAGGAAAATAGAACCTGTAGCTTACGAGCTCACCTTGCCTCCTAATCTGCAACAAGTGCACAATGTGTTCCACGTGTCAATGCTAAGGAAATACCATGCCAATGCGCGACATGTGAGATAGAGTACAAGCAGGCAGATTTACAACCAGACCTGACCTACGTTGAGCAACCGGTAAGGGTAATGGACCAAAAAGAACAAGTGCTGAGGAACAAGACTGTGAAGCGGGTCAGAATCTTGTGGAAAAAATCAAAATGTTAAAGAGTCAACTTGGGAACTAGAAGACGTAATGAGGAATAGATATCCCCACCTATTTTCTAATTGATTCCGGGACGGGATCCTTGTTAGAGGGGAGGACTGTAATAACTTGAATTTTTGAGACTTTGTAAAAACGTTTAATGAATAGTAACCCTGGTAGACGGAGAAATTTTTTTAGCCCACACTATGTTGTGCATGAAAAATTGAGTTTCGGAGTTGATAACATGATTATACGTACCAAATGAGTGTATGTAAACGCTATTAGTTTTCGAAGAAAATGAACTTTGAAAAATGACCGTATTTACGAACCATCGAGGATTACGAGAATCACAATATAATTACAAATTTTAAACCCTACGGATTTATATCCAAGAACGATACTTCAAAACATAAAGAATAAATATGAAAAGATTTACGCCGCGAACCGTTTTCGAGAAATCATTACGAAAATGATTAAGCGACCGAATAAACGCGTAAACGAGTAAATAAACGTATCACGCTAACCAACCATGGTAGAAAAGTAACCATGGTTACTTTATCAAATAGTAAGCTAAACTATATAGGCATGATCACCTAAAGCTAAGGAATAGTGAAGTTAAATGCTAAAACCAACTAGATTAGCTTGTAACCTAGGAAAGCTAGTAAGATTTGTCCAAGATATGTCAACATAATACTAGCTTAGGTTATATACTAAAAGATATACAAACATATAACACAAGTCTTATTCAAGAAGCAATCAAGAAGCTCACAAACTCTCTCTCTCTCTCTCGCTCTCTTCAAAAAAAATACCATGCTGATTTTCAAGAACACCATGGAGAGAAAAATTCATATCTCATGATCTACTCATTCAAATATCACCAAATGTTTACCAAACCTCTTTCATATCATGGGTAGGTCATGCACCAAATTTCATGCCCATCCATGAAGTTCTCAATTTTATAAAAATGTTCGAAGTTGAGGGTGAATAGTAACTCCGAAAATCACTAACTTATTTTCTTGATTTTTCATGAAAGTTTAAGGCTCCTAAAGCTAGACCAAGGCTTCATCAAGGATCTTAAGACTTTTTTAAGTATTAACAAGATTCGAGGAAGGTATAACATTCATCCAAACTTTGCTTAGGTTTTAAGTTTTAAGAAAAGTAAGGATCTTGGATATAAGTATGATTTTGATGATTGATTTGATATTATCTTGATGTTTAGTTAATTAGTTTTAAGGTTGATGATTTTTGCCTCAAGAACATGATGTTCTTGAGATAATTTAGTGTTGAGATGATGATTTTATGATTGTTGATGGTGGTATAATGATTTAAGACGTAAACGAAACTCAAATCGTAATCGTAACCTCGTAAAACGAACAAAACTCAACTTAAGTTTCTGCAGAAGTTGCCGAAAGTATAAACTATAGTTTCTTAAAACATAACACTTGATTATGATAGGCAATTTTATAAGGATCATTTAGGCGCTTGAATCGCTTGATTCCAATTTACGGATCAAAATTTATGACTGTTTTAGTAAAAGGGATTTACGTGACAAAACTGCTACAAATTACGAATTTTGTAAATATAAATGATCGACTTAAAAATATTTAAAAATCATGAACGTTTTACAGAGAGTAAGAAATAGAGTTTATTGACTTCCATAAAAATTTTAAGTAAAAATGTTGATTTTTCAATTTTATAAAAATATCGGAACCGAGTTCGCACGGAGTACGAATGTCAAAAGAAACCCACTGTTAGGAAACATCAGGTGGGATGTGATGCCTGTTGATCATATGATTAAATACTCCATCCGTCCCTAAAAACAAACGTTTTCTCTTTGTGTATTAGTAGTCAAGCGCTGCATAAACAGTATAAAAAGTCAAAATAGAAAAATTATTTTGAGACGGAGGAAGTACTAACTTACTACAACACTTTGTTAATAATTGACAAATTATAGTTGTAAATTTTTTTCACAACTACGTAACAATTCAAAACCACTAAATGTGCTAAAAATTATGGTACCGGGAGTCCATATAATTTGTCAATGAATTAATATATATTTACTGTATTGCACAATAAATCAAAAACAAAAGTGGAGAAACAAAATATGATAATTGGGTAGATAGAAGTCAATTATTGAATTAAAAAGAGTGTAAATACTCCATTTTATTTTTAACTAAAAACAATAAATCTATATATTATAAATTGGTGGATAACACTTTCCTAAGGTTTGGTATCCATATTTTAGTCATGTGTTCTAAATTTTGTCTAGATCGCGCACGTGAAAACGGTGCGTCAATTGAGTTAACGGTTTGAGAGATATCAATATTTTAGTGAAAGAGGTTTGAATAGTAAAACTCCGTAGTTGGCCGAACTTTTGAAATGCTTTTCACCTAATTAAATTCATTTTATCAAAATAAACTTTTATGATAAATATTAAAAGAACTCAAGAAGCTCCTCGAGGTGGTTTTATATTAAAATATTAATTTTACGAATTATTAAAAATGATAGAGTGTGAGTCGCGTAATAGTAATATTCGGTAAAGTCAAATCTAGAAGATCACTTTGACCGTTCGTTTCGACCAAGGAGTGATACTTATTTCGAGTCGGTCGAATAATGAAAATTATGAAGTATTGAACTTATTATAAATATAAGTTAGTGATGAGAGTAGGAATATTGATTAAGATTATGATGTTTGTTGATTAGAAAATCCGGAACGAGAGGAAGTCGGGAAATGTATCTTGGACTCCAGGCAAGTTTTCAAACCCTACCTTTTTGAAACTGTTGTGTTGTGCTTGTTTTCAAATAATGTCAATATATACATGATGTTATATTTACGATGTTTTACGAATTATGTTATATAATATCATACGACATGATAATCATTTTGGTATATGAATATTACCGAATTTCAATCGATAACGCTAAAGAGTAGCGTTGTATATATGAGGAGTATATTTTAGACCGATGATCGGTCAGTATAATTTTATGAAAACCCGAAAGTGTTCCGGAAGTGTTTTATTTAAGAATACAAACGCTATAGTAGAGAGTGATATATAAGTTATAACACCGAGAGTCGGTTAGTTTTTATAAAGTATAAACTCGGGAATCATCCCGGAAATGTTTTGGACCATTAAAGGTCCGCACTTGTTTTATTCCAATGGACTCGATGTCCACTTGCTAAATAATAAAATACCTCGAATTTAATTAAAACAATTTCCAAAGATCGTATTCCCTCAACTATATTTTATTGTTCGAATAATGAATATTATTTTAATTATTCATTTATTATAGGAGAAGTATTCTCCAACGATTATTTATTTCAAACCCGATTTATCATTAAAGATTACTTTAAATTACTTAAACATAAATTAGTTGAGGAATATTATTTCAAATATTACTTTAAAGTATAATTCTTCGAGGTTTAATTATTTAACGATTAATATTTTATTACTAAATATATATTAAATGATTTATTATGATTTAAAGATCATAAAACCTGATTTAAGATACTTTCTAATTTTCGGAAAATCATTCCAATAACTTCAGATCATCGGAGAATATTATCTCGACTTTTTTTAAAATATTTTGAATATAGTTTTAAAAAAAACTCCCCCTTATTTATATGTTGACAACGGTCAACTCACATCCTTAGTACTTCCTCCGAAAACTTTCGAAAGTACATAAATTATATATATATGAGGTAAAGTTGTTCCTATCAACAAGCAAAATGCTTGGGGAAATTCGATATAGTTCGATGATTCCAAGTATATGATAGAATTCTTAAAAGGACAAGGAGGGGTAGAGATCCAGTACTTCATGGACTGGGGAGACTGCCATATTTATTTTCCATATGCGAAGGTACCATGTGTACTGAAGGACATATGAAGTATGTAAAATATACCCGGGTGGAATGGGGAAGCATTTAAAGCCCGAATGTAGCTTGGGTGACAACCAGGATGTTAGGAAGTCGTCCCTCTACATGTAAAAAAGGTTACTGTTACCGTTATACGACTGATTATCGTATCTCGGGGGCTCCAGTGAATGTCCTATTCTTCCATTTGGAATTGTGATGCAGTACCGTAACCTAAGCCTAGGTGCTGGGTTTACCATTAAGGTATTCGCAGGATAAAAAGTCCATAAAAGAATTGTTTTTAAAAGAAGGTGTGTATCACCGAGGAAAACTATTTGTGAATAAACATATTTATCTTATATGGAATTATACTTAAATTTCTCATACAGTCTTTTCATACTGTACATTATTATGGCTGAGCATTATTGCTCACTCTTGCTTTCTTTTAAATGTCACAACACAATAGATAACCAGTATGTGAGTGTGGGACTTAGTCGCTTGCAGTCATGGGGAGAATCCATGGCAGCTTTATCTCAGATGGGTCTGAGTAGCAGATAGGTATAAGATATCAGTCATAATTATTGTAACTTCATGTAGAGGTTATGAATAATTGTTTGAGATCCTGTAAAGTACATTTTAGGTTTATTAATAGATGATACTTGTTGTACATCATTTTTAAGGCTATAACTTTTGTGTGTGTGTTTATTCATGAGATTGGAGTCTGTTGGATTTTTGAATCAATACAGGTTACACATGAGTGCAGAATGACGTGACGACCCAGATTCCCGACCCCGGATTTGGGGGCGTTACATGTTTGCTCCAATTTTTTTTGTAGATACTCCTATTCAGACCCAAGCCTTTTATGCTCTTTGCTAGAATGTTCTTACTCTTAGTTATCCATGGAATTAATCTCATGGTTGCCCTAGAGTTCCTCAGGATTCTTCTATGCTCATTTCAGTGAACGTTACGTACTCATTCTATCGAACATTCTGTACTCGTTCTTACTGAACGATCTCTGTTCTTTTGAACTTGCTCTATAGGAAGTTCTATACTTCACTGAAGTTGTCCAAACTTGATTTATAGGATGTTCTGTACTCCAACGGACTTGTTCTCATAAACGTTCTAGTCTTCACGAAACTTAGTTCCGCTGAGAGTTATCCTTTTCAAGAAACTTCCAGGAGACTTCTCAGGAGGGTCTCTGGAACATCTTCAGAAGGCCTCAGAGCTCTCTTACAGGAGCTCCTGGTCGCCTCAAGGCTCCAATTGTATCCTGGTTGACCAGGCTTAGTCTTAGTAGGCCTCAAGGGACACTATCAGGGTGGTCTATTCAGCCGGGAGGAAAAGTTCTCTAAATTTGTCACAGTGAACGCTTTACTCTTCACGAAACTTGCTTTCGTGAACCCTCTGTTCTTCACGGAACTTGTTCTCTCTAATGTTCTGATCTTTATAGAATTTGTTCTCATGGACGTCCTAGTTGTCATAAAATTTGTTTCCTTTGGAGGTCAATCCCTTCTTACGAATTCGCACAAAATTTCTCAAGGGAACCCCAGAACCACCTTGGAAGGCCTTAAGGCTCTCCTACAGAGGCTCCTGGTAGGCCTCAAGGCTTCATTTTATAGCCTGGTCAGCCAGGGCTACTCTTAATGGAGCTTGGGGCCCTCCGGGGTGTCCTATAGAGGATCCTAGTCGGCCATAAGGCCTCAATTTGTTGGCTGGTTGGCCAGGGCTAGTCTTAATGGACATTGAGGCCCTTTAGGGTCTCCTACAGAGGCTCCTGGTTGGCCATATGGACTTCATTTGTTGGCTGGTCGGCCAGGGCTAGTCTTAATGGACATTGAGGCCCTCTCGGTTCTCCTACAAAGGCTCCTGGTCGGCCATGTGGCCTTCATTTATTGGTTGGTCGGCCAGGGATGGTCTTAATGGACCTTTGGGGCCCTCCAGGCTCTCCTACAAAGTCTCATGGTCCGTCACGAGGAGGACGTTTTGTTCTAGTACTCGTAAGCACTCTGGCCTTTACGAAACTTATTTAGGTAAAAAGCTAATCTTGTTTTAACCTTCATCAGTTTTTCTAATCATGGTGATTAACGTAATTAGCCCTTAACTAAGACTAATGACTTATGTTTAGTCTCATCCATGCTATTTTGGGAAGACTGATATGGTAAGTGATGTTCTGCATTGCTTTATTCATTTATTATATCATCATTTCCTTCTTTTTGATCATTTTTATCCACCATTTCCGGTGTTCTTTCGAGTGGTACCTGCTAACGCAAACCAGGAAGAGTTATGACCTGTTGCAACAGGTAGCTCTTTTCCTATAAAAGAAGATGAGAAGTGTTAATTTTCATTCACACTTTCATTTCTCAACTTCTCAAATTCTCAAACTTTTCACAAGCTCCCAATCCTTCTCAAGATTTTCAAAGATGTCTCAAGGTCATGGTCCTAGCAAGTCCTCTTTCTCACAGAAGGAAGCTATCCACAAGAGGGATATTCTTCACTCTCTTCAAGGTATAGCTCTCATTTCCCCTTTCTCTATTAACCATTGTTATAATAGTCTAAAGAGCATGCTAGATGAGAGGGCAGACGAGTACCCAAGTACTGTCCATTTTGATGTGTTTCACCACCGGAGTATGCTTTGTGAAAAGGATGTCGAAGAGATTTAGTCGACTTACTCTTGGCCCGATTTTTTAGAGATTCATAAGACTAAACCCGGTGAAAGGGCTTGCAATCTCTTCCCGTAGAGGCTGTTTATGTACAAGGCAGCTTTGAAGTCCGGGATAAGGTTTTCCCTGCACCCCTTCATTCTAAGGCTTCTAGCTGAGCTCAAGATCCACCCATGTCAGCTTTACCCCAACGGGTGGGCCTTTATCATTCTCTTCATAGTAAAGTGCCATGACTTGGGCATCCCCTTGAGTGTAAAGATGTTTTGAAGCATTTTCATGATAAAAGCCTCTTCTCTGAACATACCTGGTTGGGTCGTGATACAACACAGAGCTCACGTTCCTCACATGGTTAACACTAGTTCTCTTCATGACTCAAACCATAAATGGAATAAGAAGTTTGTGATTTTAGAATGGAAGGGTGGAGATTAGGGAACGTACTTCAGATGTGACTTCAGCATTCCAGTTGATAGTTCTCATTACATCCTTAACCTTTCAGATGCTGAGCTTCATGCCCACAACCTTCTCATTGATGATGACGGAAGAACCCCCTATTAGGAGTTCATAACAGAAACCAAGCTCGTTGAGGCTGACATTAGCAGCCTCTCTATAGAGGGTATTTATTTTTATTCTACTTCAACTTTGTACAAGTTTATTCTTATATATATCTTCTTCTGTCTCGTTTCAGCTGCTGAGGTCCTTGACGCCAAGGTCAACAAGAGCGATGCGATTACGGGAAGGACAGATTGGGACAAAACCAAGCAGGCCAACTGAGTCCCTAAGATTCCTGCTTTCCTTGAAGCGTCTGGATCTGGTCAGAAGAGGACCAAAGACTTTGATAGGAGTGCAAGGACCCCTTGGAAACCTTCTTGGGGCATCTCCAACAGTGACTCAGTATTCAGCAGTCCGGAATTAACCTTCGAGTGGTCAAGGAACTGTGTTACTCCTCCCGACCTTCTTCATGTCTCTTCTGGAGAGAAATTTCTCAAGGCCGAGATGCTGGGGGCTCACGCTTTGTACCAGGTTCACTTCATATTTTATAAACTTTTCGTTTAAGTGCACTTCTTTTGTAACTTGAAGAAATTTTGTAGGAATTAACCCTTTAGGGGGCCTTGGTCGGCCTCAAGGGATTGTTTTATGCTAGTCGGCCAAGGTTGGTCAGCCTAGGCCTTGTGTTTGGGGATTCAACCCTTCTGACTTTTTATAATTTCCTTTAATGTTCTCCTTATCAGGCCAATGCTTACTTCGCTGCGTCCTCCACCCGGAGCATAAAGATGAGGGGTGATATACAGCCCTGCATACCTTAATGAACAAAATGAAGATCTCCTAGGAGGAGTGGGAGTTTAAAGCTCATGAAGCAGAGGGTAAGATTGCATTCTTGGAGAGGAAGTGCGCTAAAGTGGAGGAGAAAAGGAAGAAGGAATGGAGAGACATGGTGGACTCGTATCACAGATCCTCATCATTCACTAAGATATTGGATGAACATGATGATGAGATGCACCCTGTTAACCTGGCCATAGGTTGGAAAAGGGGAGTGAATGATGCTTATGGCATGTATCCAAACATCGTGAACTCGAGTCTCCTATCTTGCCCTTGGTCACTACCTGTTACGGACCCTTTCGGGCAGGCCTCCGGGTCTGTGCCCGAGACCTCTCATATGCGGTCTCAGTCTAGTTCCAGTCGTGGGGGTTCCGATTCTAAAGGTAAGGCCCCATCAACCCTTTATGGGAAGATCAGGAAGCCTGTTGCAAGGATCGGCAACTCATCCTCTGAGGCTAGTTTTAACGAGGAGAGGAGGTCGAGGAGGAAGATGTCCAGGGAGCGGGGAATGTTGAGGAAGAGGAGGGCTCTTCTGACGAGTGACTGATATGGCCTTGCATGGCTTTGATTGCCTCATATGGCCTTATTTCTAGAACTTATATATACAAACTTTATTGGTTTGTAATATATTGGTCCTTCGGGACTTAACTCGTAATCCTTCGGGATCTTTATTTATGCACTTTGTTCAATTTCATTTCATACTTGTCTTTTGTTCTCAGCATTTGGTCCTTCGAGACTTGCATTTTTCAGATGCTCGTACTTAAATAAATTGGTATACAAGATGATAGAAATAAACTTGTATAATAAAATAATATCTTTGAGAAATGGGTTCAACCCTTACATAAGATGGTTTCGTCGACCTTAATACCAAGTACTAGGAACACATCATAAATTTCCTAAACATAATAAACCTTCAGGTTTGAAGCATGCCAAGTGTGGGGCACTTCATCACCGTTCAGGGTCTCTGTTAAGTGGCATTTATGTCCACTTAGAATGCTTCATAAAGGCTCGAATTGGTGTTTTGTACTCAAGTTCTTTGTGTATTTGATGTGTTTTTGTAGTGTTTTACATTTCAGGGCATAATTGGAAGCAGGAAAGGTTTTTATATTATTTTTATGCTAGAAGAGTGTTAGGATGAAGCCTCGGTCAAATGCACGAAGAAACCAGCAAAAGAAAGCAAGAAATTTCAAATTTTCCAGTAGCTCAGGGCGGCCGCACCCAAGGCCAGGGCGGCTGCGCCGGTTCAACAGAAAGTCAGGGCGGCCGCGCCGCTTCACAGAGCGGCCGCGCCAGGTCGAAATCCTGGAATCCTGATTTAATTAGAAGGCTGATTCTTTGGACTCCTGATCAGATGGGCTGCTATATAAAGACCTTTTAAAGACATTTTTCATAACGGAGACTGAGGAGAAGACGGTGAGAAGACCTAGGAGCACAAATACAACAAAGGAGAAGAAAAACTTGTTTTTACTTATGATTCTTTGATTGAGTTGTAATCTTGGATGCTTGGTTTCTTGTTTGTTGAACCTAATACTCTTGTTTACGGACTTTAATTATTTATTCAGTTTATAAAGACTTAGTTTATTATACCATACTTTCATCAGAACCCACGGTGATGATGAGTTCGGTTATGAACTAATCGTTATCGTGGGGTTCTAACGGATTTACTTATGGATTTCAATAGTTAATTTATTTTGATATCTTAGTGTGTGGTGATTGTATGATATCCTAGTATTGGTTGTGCTCATTCGTCTTATGAGCGTCGCGAACTTATAAGATAGCGTGTTAATCTCTATTGAAGCGACAGTGAATTTAGATGTTTAGAACTTACCATGCTAGCATAGGTTCATGTATATGTTATGCATGATTTGTAGGTAAATTTAACCATCTTACTTCCCCTATATAATTACGATAGATAACTTGCGCATTAAACCTTTATGTTTTCAAATTCTATAGACAAATAGGGTCTCAACATATTTAGTGTATATTTTGCTTCTATCTCTTTTATGGATGTCTGGTAGTAGGGTATTCGTACAATGAAAGTTGGCGTTTACTAGTTTCGTGTTATCTGATTAGTTGTCATCACCATTGCATGCTAAGGTTAAGAACAATGACTTTGAATGAAGTAGTAATGAAGTTAGAATCCCATATTTTTCTCATATAGCTAATTCAACCCTTTTAATCTCTTAGTTATTTGCATATTAGTTAATTCTTAGTTATAATCAAAACCAATTTATTATTTGTCTTAGCATTAAACGATAGCCATATCATTGTTGCATAAGTGCATAAATTGAACTTAACCTAAACTAGTCTCTGTGGGAACGAACTAGAAATAATTATATATTACTTGCGAACGCGTACACTTGCGTGTAAATTAGCATGTGTTTTTGTCCCAGCAAGTTTTTGGCGCCGCTGCCGGGGACTCCGTGTTAATTTTTAGTTTATGTACTTGACATCAGTGGTCGTTAAAGTTCACTGAATCGGATATTTTACTTGTTTGCTTGTTGCTTTTTCAGGTACTCTAGAGAGCGTGTATGCTAATGCATTCTCGATCTCAAAAGAGAACATTGGATAAAGCGGAGGAAGTAGTTGAAGAAGTTTTTGTTGAGGAGAAAGTTGAAGAAGAAGTTGTTATTACAGTGGGAGAACCAGAAGCGAATCCGAAGGCTTTTATGGATTACTCTCAATCGAAGATCAATGATATTTAGTCTAGCATTGTCAGACCAGCCATCGCGGCTAATACTTTTGAGATTAAGGCTAGCACGATTCAAATGGTGCAGAATTCAGTTCAGTTTGGGGGTTCTCCAACGGAAGATCCCAATATACATATTAGAGATTTCATCGAGATTTGCGACACTTTTAAATTCAACAACGTGTCTGAAGATGCTATAAAGCTAAGGCTTTTCCCATTCTCTCTGAGGGATAAAGCTAAGTGTTGCTTGCATTCTCTACCACCAGGCTCTATCACCAAATGGGAAGATCTTGCTCAAAAGTTTCTTACTAAATTCTTCCCTATGGCAAAGTCAACTGTAATCAGAAATGCTCTTACACAATTTGTGCAGTAATCGGGAGAGTCTTTATGTGAAGCTTTGGATCATTATAGGGAGAGGTTTAGAAAGTGTCCTCCTCATGGGATGACTAACTGGATGATTATTAATTGCTTTTATAATAGCTTGGGAGCACAATCCAGACCCATGCTTGATGCAGCATCAGGTGGAGCCTTATGGGCTAAGAGCTATGATGAAACTTATGATTTGATTGAACTGATGGCTGCTAACGGATACCAGAACCCTTATCAGAGACTACCTCAAGGCAAGGTTGTAGGAATTCTGGAGGTGGATGCAGCTACTGCTATAGCTGCTCAGCTTAAGGCTTTGACGATGAAGGTGGATTTTTTTGCTAATTATGGAGTTAATCAGATCACTAGTATTTGAGAGTTTTGTGCTGGTGTGTATGATACAGTGTGTTATTTCTAGTGAATCAGCTCAGTTTGTGAGCAACTTTGAGAGGTCGCAGCAACCAGTTCCAGCCACCTATCATCCCAACAACCGCAATCATCCTAACTTCAGCCGGAGCAACAATTGGAATAAGGTGCAATAGCCTTATCAACAGTATGTAGTAAAGCAATTCAACCCTCCTGGTTTTCAACAACCGCAATATACACCAAGACAATAACTCCAACTACAACAATCTAATGAAAAATCTGAATTTGAGGAGTTGAGGCTCATGTGCAAGAGCCAAGCGGTTTCTATTAAGACCTTGGAGAATCAAATTGGGCAGACTGCTAGTGCCTTGCTGAATCAACAACCTGGTACACTCCCTAATAACACAGAAGTTCCAGGCAAGAAGGAAGCAAAAGAACAGGTAAAGGCAATTTCATTGAGGTTTGGGAAGGTTGTAAACCCCGAAAAATCTAAAGTTCCAAAATCTGAAATTGTGGCTGAAGAAGATGTACAGAAGGAAGCAGAAGTGGAAATAAGGAAGAAAACTGTGGAACACACTCCTCCTGAGGGTAATATAGGGGAGAGACAGGTCTATCCTCCACCTCCTTTTCCTCTTAAGGGTAATATAGGGGACATACCTTTCGCTGAAGCTCTTTAACAGATGCCTAGCTATGCGAAGTTTATGAAAGGTATTCTCTCTCGAAAAGTGAAGCTCGATGACTTAGAGACTGTTTCTCTTACGAAGGAATGCGGTGTTGTGCTGTAACAAAAGTTTCCTCTTAAGCTTAAAGATCCTGGAAGCTTCACTATTTCTTGCACCATCAGAAACTTGTCGTTTGATAAGTGTTTATGTGACTTGGGAGCTAGCATCAATCTGATGCGCTTGTCTGTCTTCAAGAAGTTAGTTTTACCTGATCCAAAGCCTACTTATATGTCCTTGCAGTTGGTCGATCGTTCCATTACATATCCACGAGGCATTTTGGAGGATGTCTTGGTCAAAGTGGACAAACTCATCTTTCCTGCTGACTTTATAATTCTTGATTTCGAGGAGGATAAAAAGATTCCCAAAATCTTGGGAAGACCATTTTTGGCTACAGGCTGAACCTTGATAGATGTGCAAAAGGGTGAGCTCAATATGCGAGTACTGGATCAGGATGTGACTTTTAATGTTTTCAATGCCATGAAATTCCCTACTGATAATGAGGAGTGCTTAAAAGTGGAATTGGTCGATTATGTGGTTACTTCAGAACTTGATCAAATGTTAAGGTCTGATGCCTTAGAGAAGGCTTTGTTGGGGAATTCAGATAGTGAAAATGATGAAGGTGATGAGCAGTTGCAGTATTTGAATGTTTCTCCTTGGAAGCGAAGGCTGGATATGCCTTTTGAATCTCTTGAAAGATCAAAACTCAAAAATGCTGAGGGGCGTCTCAAGCCATCTATTGAGGAAGCTCCTACACTCGAACTTAAACCTTGACCTGAACACTTGAGGTATGCTTTTTAGGTGATGCATCTACTTTGCTGTTATTATTGTATCTGACCTTTCAGGTAGTGACGAGGAAAAGCTCTTCATATTGCATGCACAAAATTCTGCTAGAGGAAGGAAGCAAGCCAACTGTTGAGCAACAGAGAAGGATAAATCCGATCATGAAAGAGGTCGCGAAGAAGGAAATTCTCAAGTGGCTAGATGCAGGTATCATCTATCCTATTTATGACAGTTCTCGAGTGAGTCCAGTTCAGTGTGTGGAAAGAAGAGAGGCATCACAATGGTTGCTAATGAGAAGAATGAGCTCATTCCTACTCGAACAGTCACGGGGTGGAGAGTTTGCATGGATTACAGGAAGCTGGACAAAGCCACGAGTAAGGACCACTTCCCTCTTCCTTTTATTGATCAGATGTTTGACAACTTGGCTGGGCATGAATACTATTATCTTCCGGATGGCTATTCGGGCTATAATCAGATTTGCATCGCTCTAGAAAATCAAGAAAAGACTACCTTCACTTGTCCGTTTGGTACTTTTTCCTTCAGAAGAGTTTCTTTCAGGTTGTGTGGTGCACTGCCACATTTCAGAGATGTATGATGGCCATTTTCTCTGAAATGACTGGTCAGAATGTGGAGGTGTTTATGGATGATTTTTATGTGTTCGGGGATTCTTTCGACGAGTACTTGCAAAATCTTGGCGCAGTTCTTAAAAAGTGTGTTAAGACCAATCTGGTTCTCAACTGGGAGAAATGTCACTTTATGGTGCAACAGGACATCATTCTTGGGCACAAGGTCTCTAGTAAAGGTCTTGAGTGGATAAAGCCAAGATGAGGGTTATTGAAAACCTTCCTCCACCAATTTCTGTTAAGGGGATTCGCAGTTTTCTTGGTCATGCGGGTTTCTATCGGCGGTTCATCAAGGACGACTCTAAAATCTCTAAACCATTGTGCAATCTTCTAGAGAAAGATGTCCCTTTCAAGTTTGATTCGGTGTGTTCTTTTCCTTCAGGAGTTTAAGTTAGAGATTAAGGATAGAAAAGGTACTGGGAATCAAGTTGCTGATCATCTCTCTTATTTAGAAGATCCAAGTACGGCTTCAAATGATAAGACATTGACAAATGAGTCTTTTCTTGATGATCAGTTGTTTGGGGTGCAAGAAGAAGAACCGTGGTTCACAGACATTGTGAACTATCTTGTGAGCAATATTATGCTTCTAGACTTGTCTTTTGCTCAAAGGAAGAAGTTCCTTCATGAAGTAAAGTGGTACATGTAGGATGAGCCATTTTTGTTTCGGCAAGGAGCTGACCAAATCATCAGGAGATATATTTCATATAGCGAGACGGAGGGTAACTTGCGAGACTGTCATTCGATTGTTTATGGAGCCCACTATGGTGGAGAAAAGACAGCAGCTCGTATCCTTCAAGCAGGATTCTTCTGGCCTAAAATGTTTAAGGATGCACATCAGTTCATTTTAAAGTGTGATCGCTGCCAGCGTGTTGGTAATTTGTCCAAGAGGGATGAGATACCTCTTAATGTGCTTCTCGAGGTTGAGGTCTTTGATGTTTGGGGAATTGACTTCATGGGACCATTTGTCCGATCTTGCAATAATCAGTATATCTTGTTAACGGTTGATTATGTGTCGAAATGGGTGGAAGTTAAAGCTTTGTCGATGAATGATGCGAAGGTAGTGCTCAATTTTATTCACAAGCAGATATTCACAAGATTTGGAACTCCAAGAGTCATAATCAGTGATATAGGATCGCATTTATGCAATGGCAAGTTCACTACTATGATCCAGAGATATAATATGAATCATGGCATTGCTACATCTTACCATCCTCAGACTAATGGTCAAGCTGAGGTATATAATAGAGAGATCAAGCGTATTCTAGAGAAAGTTGTATGTCCATCAAAAAAGGATTGGTCTTTGAAGCTGGATGAAGCTGGGCGTACCGAACAACATTCAAGACTCTGCTAGGCATGTCATCGTTTCAATTGCTTTATGGTAAGGATGTCATTTGCCTGTGGAGCTAGAATATAAAGCATATTGGGCTTTGAAGAAATTGAACCTTGATATGGATGCAGCTGGTAAGAAGATGATGCTTCAATTGAATAAGCTTGACGAGTTTCGACTTCAAGCGTATGAGAACAACAAAATGTACAAGGAGAAAGTCAAGAGGTGGCACGATAGGGGTCTAGTGCTCAAATCGTTTGTGTCGGGGCAACAAGTTCTTTTGTTCAACTCTCGTCTCCGTCTCTTTCCTGGGAAATTGAAGTCGAGATGGTCAGGGCCGTTTGTTGTCAAAACAGTGTTTCCACATGGAGCGGTGGAGATTTTTGAGAATGATCCAGGCCATTCATTCAAGGTAAATAGACAGCATCTAAAGCTCTACTATGGGAATACGGCAAACCGTGAGGTGGTTAGTGCCGTTTTATTGTCCACTTGATCTCGGGATTCTATGTCAAGCTAGCGACGTAAACCAAGCGCTTCTTGGGAGGCAACCCAAGCTTGTTGTAAATTAGTAGAATATAAAAGGAAGAAAAAGAAGAAGAAAACAAAAAAAAATTAGAAAAACAGAAAACAGGGTATTTTTTCAGAAGCACCGGGCGACCGCGCTGCCTGGTGGGGCGGCCGCGCTGAAAGTACAGAAGCACGGTGCGCCCGTGCTAGGAAGCGGGGCGGCCACGCTGGAACTCCAGAAACATGGCGCGCCTGGACGGCCTTGCGGGGTGGCCGCTCTGCCCCCTGTAAAAGGAAAAAAAAGCAAAAAAACAAAAATTCAAATAAAAATAAAACCCCGGCCTATTCCCACTCTTCCCACTACCCTAATTCTTCTCCTTATCAATTTTTACAACCCATTATACCCACTAATCCCATATTCTTAACCCACTTCTATTCTAATTCTAATTCTAATTCGCAATCCCTATATATACATACACTTATACACAATCATCTCCACCATACTTTTCAATTCTCAAAACTCTAAATCTCTCTTACACACATCTCTTTTCTCAACTTATTCAAATCTAATGGCACCAAAGAGAGAAAGGACTCAAGTTAGCAGCAGAACCACCGATTCTTCAAGAGTTGGGGGTACGAGGCCTAGGTTTACTACTTCGGAAGCTGAAACGGAGTATACGAGGCTGTTGACGAAGCAGATAGCGAAGGAGAGGGGTTTTCTGCCATCGGGTAAGGATGTAAGTTATTTGAGATGATTCTGGAGATGGGTTGGATTTCTTTTTGCTAGGCACCTACTGTTGTGCCTATGAGTATTGTTCGCGAGTTCTACGCGAACGCGAAGGTGGATAAGAATGGTTTTACGGTGGTGAGGGGGTTGGCAGTGGATTATAGTCCTAAGGCTATTCGTCGGGTGATTAACCAGCCCGAGTGACAGCCAACTCAGAAGGATTGGGTGACGAAGGTCGGGAAGGATTTTGACTTGGACTTGATTCTTGCCACGTTGTGTGTCCCAAACACTCATTGGAAATTCAAGAGGGGCTCGAACGAATATGCCACTTTCCCTACCTCATGCATGAACAGGTTTGTTCATGCATGGAATTCTTTTATTTATGTGAACATCATGCCTTCTTCACTTGTGCATGATGTTACTGTGGATCATGCAAAGCTGTTGTTGGGAATATTGTAGGGTGATTATATGGATCTTGGCTCCATTATTTATCAGGGTATTCTGAGGTTTCTGCGTGGTAGCACTACGGGTTCTATCCCTTATGCTTCGATTGTGACTAAGCTCTCAATGGCGATTGGAGTTCATTGGCCCGCACACGAGCAGCTTCAGCTACCTAGTGCCCCTATTGACAGTTCGGTGATAGCAGTGATGCAGGAGTGGTATGGTGGGAAGGCTGATGAGAAGGGGCTTGGTTAATCCTATGATCATTTGTCGGGTGGCCAGCCGATCAGACATATGCTGGTAGTTCTTCTCAGGTCTGCAGAGCAGCATGGGGATATCAGATGGGGGAGGCCGGTTCTTCATAGCAGCAGCAATAACAGGATATAGAGGATAGTGCTGGTTTGGGTTCAGCACAGTATAGGCAGCTTTCGAGGCGGATGGATGCGATGTACGAGTCGTATAGTAGGTTTACACATGATCTCACCCTTGTGTTGGAAACAGCTTTCATGGCCACAAGAGTTGACATCCAGTGGCCAGTTCTTTGTGAGGATTCTATGTACCCGCCTCCAGACACTCCACCCGCAGAGGGTGATGCCCATCCTGATTCCGAGTAGGTATGCTTGATTCCTAACTATTACCTTCACTCAGGACAGTGAAAATTTTAAGTTTGGGGGTGGTAGTTAAGAAATATATTTGTTTGAGTCCATATAGTTTCATATTCATGATAATTTAGTACATATAGTTGCATATTTGTCATGTAGTTTTTTATTTATTTATTTTTTATTATTTTGCATGTTAGTATGTTGCATATAGTTGCATTTGAATTATATCATGATCCCCTAAGTTTGCTTTTCTGATAAATTTATGATGTTAATGCGAGTGTAGTGATGTCCTCTAGAGGGATGTTAAGTCCTAATGAATTGATTTGCATGCTAGAAATAATAAAATTTCACTAAGTCTTATAGGTTGATTGCCTGCTAGATCATGGTCATGACTTTTTGTTGAGGTTTAATCACTTGTTTATGTCTAGAATGTGTGATATTCTCTTAGTGGCGTAATAACATGAATTTTTAAAATTAGAGAAAAACATTGGATTTCATTGCTAGTTATGGCTAAGTGTCAAATGGCTAGTAGTCGGCTCATATTTATATGAGTAGTCTAGGGTTGAGCGAGATGGAGCGAAACGCACTCGTTCAGAAATTGTTAAAAAAAGAAAAAAAAGAGAAAAAAATGTGTTATGCAAAATTGATCACGAGTGGGCTCTTTAATACTCGAGTTATTAAGTTCTATGGAACTTTGTGCCTAGTGACCTAAGACTTTTATAGTCTGGGATCCACTAACCTAACGCTCACTACATGGGTATAATTGCATAAGTCTTTTGTGGACCTCACTCATTGCACGATCAAATAAGCATATTTGTGTTCGTAATGTGTTATCAATAAAAGGATGAATCCTTGTATAACTCCGATAAAATTGAAGTGGTGTCAGTTATTTTGAGTCTATAGTTTATTCAATTTATAACCTTGTGATTGCCTTGATGAGTGGTGAGTTATGGTTATTGATCTAGTTGCGAAAGTATATCTGTTAAGCAATTGCACATGCACGTTTCTGGTTTCTGAGTTGATTTGTGGGATTTGATTGAACTTTGGGCGAATAATTGCATTTGTTGAGATGTTGCTTATTGGTTGGTTTAGTTAATCTGAGGGGATCGTTGCATTCATGTAGTTGTATTCATGTATTTTTATTTCTTGTTTTTTAGTCTGCTATGCTTGAGGACAAGCATCGATTCAAGTTTGGGGGTGTGTTAAGTGGCATTTATGTCCACTTAGAATGCTTCATAAAGGCTCGAATTAGTGTTTTGTACTCAAGTTCTTTGTGTATTTGATATGTTTTTGTAGTGTTTTGCATTTCAGGGCATAATCGGAAACAGGAAAGGTTTTTACATTATTTTTATGCTAGAAGAGTGTTAGGATGAAGCCTCGGTCAAATGCGCAAAGAAACCAGCAAAAGAAAGCAAGAAATTTCAGATTTTCCAGTAGCTCAGGGAGGCCGCGCCCAAGTCCAGGGCGGCCGCTCCGGTTTAACAGAAAGTCAGGGCGGCCGTGCCGCTTCACAAAGCGGCCGTGCCGCTTCACAAAGCGGCTGCGCCGGGTCGAAATCCTGGAATCCTGATTTAATTAGAAGGCTGATTCTTTGGACTCCTGATCAGATGAGCTGCTACATAAAGACCTTTTAAAGATGTTTTTCATAACGGAGACTAAGGAGAAGATAGCGGGAAGACCTAGGAGCACAAATACAACAAAGGAGAAGAAAAGCTTGTTTTTACTTGTAATTCTTTGATTGAGTTATAATCTTGGATGCTTGTTTTCTTCTTTGTCGAACCTAATACTCTTGTTTACATACTTTGATTATTTATTTAGTTTATAAAGACTTAGTTTATTATACCATGCTTTCATCGGAACCCACGGTGATGATGAGTTCGGTTATGAACTAATCATTATCGTGGGTAACTAACGGATTTACTTATGGATTTTAATGGTTAATTTGTTTCGATATCTTAGTGTGTGGTGATTGTATGATATCCTAGTATTAGTTGTGCTTATTCATCTTATGAGCGTCGTGAACTTATAAGATAGCTTGTTAATCTCTATTAAAACGATAGTGAATTTAGAGGTTTAGAACTTGCCATGCTAGCATAGGTTCATGTATATGTTATGCATGATTCGTAGGTAATTTTAATCATCTTACTTTCCCTATGTAATCATGATAGATAACTTGCGCATTAAACCTTTATGTTGTGAAATTCTATAGACATATAGGGTGTCAACATATTTGGTATCTATTCAGCTTCTATCTCTTTTGAGGATGTCTGGTAGTAGGGTATTCGTACAACGAAAGTTGGCGTTTACTAGTTTCGTGTTATCTGATTAGTTGTCATCACCATTGCATGCTAAGGTTAAGAACAATGACTTTGAATGAAGTAGTAATGAAGTTTGAATCCCATGTTTGTCTCATATAGTTAATTCAACCCTTTTAATCTCTTAGTTATTTGCATGTTAGTTAATTCTTAGTTATAATCAAAACTAATTTTTTTATCTGTCTTAGCATTGAATGATAGCCATATCATTGTTGCATAAGTGCATAAATTGAACTTAACCTAAACCAGTCTCTGTGGGAACGAACTAGAAAGAATTCTATATTACTTGTGAATGCATATACTTGCGTGTAAATTAGCGCGTGTTTTCGTCCTAATAGTCTCCAACTTGTAGGATCCTCGTCCCAATGTTTTTCTGACCTTATAAGGTCCTTCCCGGTTAGGAGCTAACTTTCCTCTCTCCCCGACTCCTGACGCCTCGATCTTCCTTAGGACCAAATCTCTTTGCTAGAAGAACCTTTCCTTAACCTTTCTATTGTAATAGAGGGAGACTCTTCGTTGATGCTCTGTATTGCGGGTGTTGGCCTCATCTCTGACTTCGTCAATAAGATCGAGAGCGAGCATCATGCCTTCTTCGTTGGTCTCTGGCTCATAAGCTTCGACCCTAGGGGATCCATGACTGATCTCGAGGGGCACCACGGCCTCGGACCCGTAAGCCAACATAAACGGGGTAGCTTCAGTAGTCACTTTGCAGGTGGTACAATATGCCCATAATATAGGCAGAAACTCATCTGTCCAAGTGTTCCTTAAGCGTTCAACCCTTTTCTTAAGTCCATCAAGGATTATTCTATTAGCAACTTCCGCCTGCCCGTTTGCTTGTGGGTGAGCAACCGAGGTGAAGTGAAGCTCTATGCTATTATCATCACAGTACTCTATGAATTATGCATTATCAAATTGCCGCCCATTATCCGTGACAAGGATGCGTCGAATCCCATATCGGCATATAACATTCTCCCGGAGAATTGGGCAATTTGCTCGGTGGTTATCTTGGCTAGTGTTTTAGCCTAAATCCACTTTATAAAATAGTCTATGGCTACCACGATGAACTTTCTCTGTCCTAATGCTACAGGAAATGGTCCAAGTATATCCATTCCCCACATTACAAAAGGGGTGGGTGTGTTGATAGATGTAAGCCTCTCTGGGGTCTATCGTACTATTGAAGCGTGCCTCTGGCACCTGTCACATTTCTTCACATAGGTGGTTGTATCGGCTAACATAGTTGTCCAGTAGAACCCCAATCGAGTTATCTTGTGAGCGAGGGCCCTGCCCCCAAGTGTTGCCCACAAATCCCTTCATGGGCTTCTTTAAGTGCCTTCTCTGCTTCAAGAGATCTCAAGCACTTCAGGTATGGTATAACAAAGGACCTTTTGTAGAGAAGGCCTTCAATCAATAAATATCTCAATGCTCTCACCGATAGCTTGCGTTTCTCTTAGGCATTATCATGGAGCCACCCAATCTCTAGGTGGGTTTTGATCGGGTCTATCCAACAGCTTTCTACACCAACCGGTGCTATCATATTTATGACATGTATAGTAGGGGTCTTCAGGACCTGGAAGTAGATACTTCTCGGATAATTCTCAATTTTGGACGAGGCGAACTGAGATAGGGCATCAGCCGTAGTGTTCTCCTCTCTCGGCACATGTTCTGCGTACCATTCATCAAACTGAGTCAGTGTTTCCTTCAAGACTCTCAAATACTTTTCCATCGTATCATCTTTGGCCTCAACTCTCCATTGACCTGAGCAACTACAAGTCTTAAGTCTCCACATACATTTAGTTTTTTGGCCCTTACGACTCTAGCCAAGACTAGGTGGGTTTTGATCGGCTCAATGCTTCATATTCTGCTTCGTTGTTCGTAGTTGGGAAGTCCAACTTCAAAGCATACTCGATCATGAACCCATCAGGGCTTTGCAAGACTAGGCCTGCACCACTAGATTTTGTTTTGGACGTTCCGTCAAATTGGAGAACCCGATACTCTTTCAGGGTCATTTCTTCATCCTTCTCTTTCTCTCCTCCTTTTGGGGTTACTATCTTCTGCCCCCTGACTTCTTGGTCGTTAATGGTACATTCGTCCACGAAGTCTGCTAAGACCTGAGTCTTGATGGTTGTTCGAGGCTTGTACTTGATGTCAAATTCTCCTAACCTAATTGCCCACTTAATGAGCCTTCCTCTGGCCTTCCGGCTATGTAGGATGTTCCTCAAGGGTTGGTCCATCAGGACTTCGATCTTGTGAGCCTGGAAATATGGTCTCAACTTCCTTGAGGCTGTGATGAGGGCGAGTGCGAACTTCTCTATGGTGGAGTAGTTCATTCTACTCCGTGGAGAACTTTACTTACATAGTATACAGGCTTCTGAAGTTTTTGTTCTTCCTTTATGAGGACTGCACTTACGGCTTGTTCAGATACCTCTAGGTACAGATAAAGGGTGTCTTCCGGACTTGGTTTGGCCAGCAACGGGGCTTCAATCATATACTTCTTTAGCTGTTCAAAGGCCTCTTGGCTCTCAGTTGTCCATTCGAAATTCTTCACATTCTTAAGGTTTTTGAAAAAGGGCAGGCATTTATCTCCAAACTTGGAGATGAACCTCTCTAGAGCTGCAATTCTCCCTGTCAGCTTCTGAACGTCCTTGATGGAACATTATGGCTCCATGTCCAGGATGGCTTTGATCTTATCTAGTTGGCCTTTATTCCTCTCTTAGAGACCATGTGACCCAAAATTTTTCTAGACCCAACACCAAAAGTACATTTGGCGGGGTTTAACATCATCTTGTGGTGCCTCAACACTTCAAATGCCTCTCCGAGGTGTTTAATATGATTGGCCTTGCTTAGGATTTTGACCAAAATTTCATCAATATAGACCTCCATGGTCTTCCTAATTAGATGGGTAAATATCTTATTTACCAGTCTTTGGTAATTAGCTCATGCATTCTTAAGTCCAAAAGCCATAACAAGATAATAAAACACACCAAAGTCAGTTACGAAAGATATCTTGGGGGTGTCATCCATATGCATTTTAATCTTATTGTAACCACTAAAGCCATCCATAAAAATTAGCATCTCGTGTCCAGCAGTGACGTCGATCAGGGTATCAATCCTTGGTAGGGGGTAGCAGTCCTTGGGATAAGCGTCATTCAAATCAGTGAAGTCGATGCACATCATCTACTTCCCATTGGCCTTCTTAACCATTACGGGGTTGGCCAACCACTCAGGGAATTGTACTTCCTCAATGAATCCAGCTTCTAGGAGCTTCTCGACCTCCTGTTTAATGGCTTCCAGCCTTTCAGGGGCACTTCTTCTGCTTTATATCCTTCCGAGTTGGATAGAGGTTTAACTTATGAGTTATGAGATTTGGATTAATTCCAGGCATATCAGCTGCTGTCCAAGCAAACACATCACTGTTCTTTTATAGGAAAGTTGTCAATTGGCCCTTCAAGGGCTTATCCAGAGATGCTTCAATATACGTGACCTTATCTGGGTCTAAAGAGTCTAGGGGAATTGGGACCAAGTCCTCTGCTGGTTTCCTTCAAAGTTCGTCATTCTCTTGGACATCCATGTCCTCTATGAGGAGGACCTGCCCCCGGTTCCATGGGGCCTAAGTGCTGCAATATAGCAACTGCGGGCCATTTTCTGATCTCCTTTCACTTCTCCAATACCATTCCTAGTTGGAAACTTCAGTACCATATGGTAGGTTGAGGGCACAGCCTTAAACGCATGAATCCCTGTTCTTCCCATGATGGTACTGTAAGTAGAGGTTGCCTTAACAACCTGAAAGTTCATCATCTGCGTGGCCTCCCTGGGCTCTTCCCCGATAGTCATGGGAAGTTGTATTGCTCCTTCGACTTTGCATTCCACGTGGTTAAACCCGTAGATGAGTGTGTCGGATGGAGTTAGTTGAGAATCATTATAGCCCATTCTTATGAATGTTTCATGGAAAAGAATATCCACAGAAGCTCCATTGTCCACAAGGATCCTCATAACAGGATAATTTCCAATTACCGGAGTGATAACCAGAGGATCATCCGGAGAAAATTTCAAACCTTCAAGGTCGGGGTCACCAAATTCAAGTGTCATCTCTAACTTAGAACGCTTAGATGGTTCCCCGACTATGCTCATCACCTCTCTCGTATAAGCTTTTCGAGAGTTCTTTGTAGTACCAGCTGTTGTAGGACCTCCTGAGATCATATTGATTACTGGCCCTCGGGGATGTGGGTTGCGATCTCTGTCATTACCCCTTCGATCGTCATCTCTTCGGTCATTGTCTCTTTTTAGGCCTCCAGCCTCTTCACCCTTGGTGAAACGTCCGAATTTTCCCCTTCGGATCAAATAATCAATCTCATCCTTGAGTTATCTAAAGTCATCAGTATTATGACCAACGTATTTGTGGTACCTGCGGTATCGACTCTTGTCTCTTTTCTCAGGGTCTCCCCTTAGCGGCTTCGGCCATTTGAACTCTTTGTCCTTTTCATTTTTTATAAGGATTTGGCTCCTCGGAGCGTTCAACCTTGCACCCTCAGTGAACCTTGGTTGCTGATTCTTCTTAGAATAGGAGGAGTCAAAGCTTGTTCTAATTCGAGAATACTTGTCCTTGGCATCGTACTCCTGATCTGTCTTCCACTTCTTGTTTCCAGCAGCCTCATTACTCACAGTGGTATTTTTCATACTTTCCTCCACCTTTATATACTTTTCGGCCCTATCCTGGAGCTGCAGCATGCTTTCGGGTGGGTGATTGGCCAGGGACATCTTAAAGAACTCGTCTCTAGTCCCTTGCAGTAGAGCTATCATAGCTACCTTATCGTTAAGAGCGGGGACCTTCAAAGCCTCCTTCGTAAATCAGTTTAGGTAGTCTATCAGGGACTCATTTGCTCCTTGGACTATGCCCATGTGGGAAGCCGAACTTTTCTCGTGTACTCTCCCACTAATAAATTACTTGATAAAAGATTGGCTCAAGTCCTTGAAGAATCCAATAAATTTTGGGGGCAGATGGCTGTACCACCTTTGAGCCATACCCGATTGGGTTTGAGGGAAGGTTCGACACTTAATAGCGTCGTTCACAAGCTGTAGCAATTAGGCGTTAGAAAACGTCCTTACATGATTAGCAGGGTCACCCATTCCATCGTATGCTTTGATGGTGGGCATCTTGAACTTCCTTAAGATTCGTGCGTTCATTATCTCATCAGTGAACGGTGGGTTTTGATCATCAGGATTTCCTAGGGGCATAAGTTCACTTGGATTAGCTTTTGGGGCAACAGCCCTTCTCGGTATTCGACCATCCAGGGCTATGATCAGGGAAAGACCTCTTTTCCTCGTAGCAGGTGGAGGTCTTTGGGGTAGGTGCGCTTCCAAGTTGCGCTTTAGCCTTTGGATCTCAGCTTCGTGAGCTCTGATCCTCTCCTGGACATCTTGGGGAATCGTCCCTTGGGTGCTTCTGAGCCGCTAGTTAGTATTAGGCATCGGCTCCTTATCAGCATGCCTCCTCCTTAGAGCTACCTCATCGTCCGATGATTCAGAATTATCAGAATAGGCTCCAGAGAACTCTCGGTCCTCTAGGATGGGAGCCAAGCCACGTATGTATTGGGACATCCGCCCATGTGCTTCGCTCCGACTAGAGTGTCCACTTCCTGCAGCCTCAGGGTATAGGGGCATCCCGTAAGGGGGGTTAGTGGTCACGATCGTTGAATATTCATACCCAACGGGTTGAGGGTTCACAGGTGCGTGTAACTGCTGAAATTGGGGATACGTCCCTTGAGGATCCGAAGGATTCGTCCCTTGTGGCTGAGCCTCCATTGCCCCTACCAGGGTTCCTCCTTAGGTGGAGGCATAAGTTGAGTGCGGTGGTACCTCTACCACTGATGTGATTGTTCGCGATGGGACATGAGTGTTTTTTCCACTATTGTTTCTGCTCCGTGTGTTCACCATGTTCTTAGTATTTTTCCCACAGACGGCGCCAAATATTATGGAATAAAAACTAGAGTATGTTAGTAATTAGTGCTAGGGTTTGTGAGCTTTAAGTTTTAATAGCTGCTCTCGCATTCGGTATTATTGGTCCCTGCAAGATGCCTACGTATCTCTGTGTGGTAGAGAATCAAGCCAAATATGTAGTTCTAGGTTGAGGGGTAGAGCTCTTTATATAGAGTTGAGTCTAGGGTTAGACTTTTGTTGGGAGACTTGGTGGACAAGTCTCCAACTTAGATGGTAATTTGGAGTCCTAGAAGGGAAGGAACTCTAGGACCTTCTGCGTTAGACTTTGAGTCCGTTTTGGACTCATGTCTCTGCTCTTCCAGCTGTATTGGGCCTAGTACGTGAACAACTTGTGTTCGTGGACCTTGATGACCGCTGCTGGTGGGCCTCGTGTACATGGGTCGTCCTGAGTCTGCTACGAGCTCGGATCAGCCAGGTCTGTACTGGACTTCATACAAAAGGCCCAAGTGTAATTAATGTGACATTTAATGTGCATTTCCTATCCATATCAGAATTAATTATGAATATTTTTTAAGAATAGTTTATAATTTATCTTTATTTTGTTACTGCTAGGGTTAGTTGTAGTGGTATGAAGTTTAAAATATAATTTTTTTTTATCTCCTCTTTTCTAAAAGTTAAAATTCTTTATCTTTTTTCAAAGTTATTTTATGTTAACTTTTTTTTAATGGTTATTTGTTTATTTTAGGTTGATACTAGTTAAAAGATTTATAATGCACTTTATAAATTGAGCAGTTTTGAATTAAGTATGAATATTTTTTTAGAAATAATTTTTAATTTATTTTTGTTTGGGCTAGTTGTAGTGATATGAAGTTTAAAATATAAACTTTTGTTTTATCTCCTCTTTTCGAGAAGTTGTTAATGAAATTCTTTATTTTTTTTAAAAGTTATTTTGTGTTAATTTTTTTTCTAATGTTAATTTGTTTACTTTAGGTTGACACTAGTTAAAAGATTTATAATGCACTTTATTAAATGAGAAAATCATGTTTCACCTTTAAATAATTTTTAAATTGTTTTATATAATAATATTTTATTATGTGAAAAAGAATAACTAAATATAGAAAAGTTATCTAAAATATAGAAAAGTTACTTTTTTCTAAATATAGAAAAAATATTTGTACTCTTAAATAACATTATTAGCAAAGAATTAAGATTAAAAAATTAAAAATAATAACAAGTTATGTTAAATAATTTATTACGTAAAAAATTTATTTGTACCCTTACACGACAATTAACAATACACTTACATTAAATAACCTATATATGTACACTAACTTATATATATTGATTAAGTTAAACTCCGTTAATGAGTTACTCCCTCCGTCCCGATCAATTTTTTACTTTTGGTTTCAGCACGGAGATTAAGAAATATGTATAAAGTAGTGAAAAAGAGAAAGAAAAGTGGGTGAAGTGGTGGGGCCGATTTGATTTTTAATATATAAAATTGAGATAGTGGAGTAAAAGTAGTGTGAAAATAAAGGAAAAGTGGGAAAGTTGTGCGATCCATTGACTTATTTTAGTAAGTTTTGAAATGTAAAATATTAGATTGGAAATCCCAAAAAGAAAAATGTAAAGAATTGATTATTGCAGGGAGCAAATTTTTTACTCTTGAAAAAAATATCAGAAATGTGAAAACTTACAAATTTCACGCGGAGAAAGTTCAATGTAAAACCGATGAACAGCCGGGCTTTGAATAATGAATACATTGCTGATTGACCTCGTCTCTCTGACTCTCTCTCTCTCGAACTTGTTTTAAAATTCTATTTTTCTTTTCAAAACAGGGCGATTTAGGGGTCGATTAATCCCCAATCCAAAACCCTAAATCGAAACCCTAACCCTAATCCCCCAATCATGTTTACAAAACATTTATTATTCCATCTCCTAATCCTCATAATCGCTATCTACTCTCTGCCCACCGTCCGATCAATCTCCGACGATTCTAATGTCTGTTCCAATACCCCGGTCTCTTTGTGCCCGATCAGCTGTTTTCGACCCGACCCGGTTTGCGGCATCGATGGCGTCACCTACTGGTGTGGATGCGCCGATGCGCGTTGTGCGGGCACTAGTGTTTCTAAATTAGGGGCTTGTGATGGTAATGATAGCTCCGTTTCCGGTCAGGCTTTGTTGTTGATTAATATTCTTTGGCTTACTCTTCTCGCCTTTTTCGTGTTGTTCGGACTTCTTTGAATGCTTGCATTTCGGTATTATTTTCAATTTACTGGCGGAGGATTCATTGCTTTGATTGACCGTGACTATTCTTTTTGTATGTATTGTACTATTGTTTTCGGATTTGAGTATTTGTGTTTCGGAGGAATATTGTCGCATTGATTGTTTTTCTGTTGTATCATCTGATAGTGTAATTGAATATAGCCATTGATGAATGTAGTTGAATATAATTGAAGTATTGTTTGTATAGATGAATTTTTTGTGTTTATGACTATTGATTGCATAGGTAAACCATGTTCTTCCATCTGTTTGTCTATAATGCTGGATTTGGACAGTTACCTAGTATAACAGTTTTCGTAACTAGGGACTGCATTGAATATAGTTTAGATCACGGTTAGGATTACATATGTTCTTATGTTGCATATAGGACATTACTTAGAAATAGTGAATGCTATGATGATCTGGTACAAAACTAATACCTTGTTCCCGTATTTAAATTCGAGTTAAAATTTTGAGAGAAAAGGAAAGATTTGTGCTAAAAATTTTGAGAGAAAAGGAAAGATTTGTGCTAGTTTATTTTCTCTAACCTGTTCCCATGATTTTTAAAGGAAAGAAAAGAAAAGAATGGAGGGGTTAAATATGAGTCAATTTCTCCCTAAAACTTTCTTCCCAAAAGTAGGATGATTGAGTGAGCAAGATAAATTGCACCAACAATTATATTGAATATTTTTAATATATATCTACTTTCTTTTCTTTTATTCAAAAACTTAGGAATACAGAAAGAAAATTCCATATGAAATCTTTTCTTTTCTTTTCTACAATATTTAATCCGTTTCTTTTATTTTCTTCAACTAAAAGACTCAGGAACAGTAATTGTTAAGTTTGCAAGAGTACAAATGAGGTGACTCTTGGAAAGTTAGAAGAGCTGTCCGCCGCAACACTTAGAACCTCTAGTGCACTCTTTCACCTAACATAAACTTTAATAGTCTCATTGGTGTCTTCTCAAGCATCACTGCTTTGGTTTACGGCCAATGTTTTTTGTAGTTTTACCCTCTTCTTGATCATTTTCTGGTGGTATAGGCACTTGGTGGTATAGGCACTGGTTTACGGCCAATGTTTTTTGTAGTTTTACCCTCTTCTTGATCATTTTCTGGTGGTATAGGCACTACCCAGATTGAATATTAAAGCTAAATTATGTACCATAAGCATGATAGATTTATGAATGATAGATTTATGAATGTATTCAAGCAAAATTATGTAACATTAGCATTATAGTTATAGCTTATGACTTACGAGTTACATCTTCAACATCAACAAACATATTGTGACTAATCTTCCTTCACTTTTTTCTTTAACTTGTTCTTTATCTTGTTTTAATATATATATATATATATATATATATATATATATATATATATATCTTCCGGTTCATTTATATTACATATACATCTTACTTATGAGGCTCTGCTTCGGATCCGTTGCATTTTTGGGTTGTTTCAACTGTTTGCACAACTAGTCCACTTGAAGGGGAAGTTGCAAAAATAGTCCACTACGCCACTTCTAGTAGCGGGGAAGTAATGCTGCGCCACTTGGAGTTAGGGGTGTGCACGGTTCGGTTTGGCTCGGTTTTTACCGAAAACCGTTACCAAACCGTGTATGTCGGTTCTGTTCGGTTTCTAGCTATTAACCATAACCGAACCGCTTGGAATGGTTATTTTTAGTTCGGTAAATCGTTTGTCGGTTTCGATTTTTTTCGCTTTTTAACTTTTTTTTAATTAATTATGTAATGTAATGCAAAACAAAAATAAATACTATTAATTATTGTATAACCAGTTAACCATGCAAGTGTGACGCCCTCAATCTCGGGGTTAGAAAATGAGGACCCACACACCTTTAAACTAAGAATAAATAAGCATAAACCCTGATTAACTAATAACAGGATCAAACATGATTAAGTTTGAGACAAGATTACAACTACCAGCTAGATCATATATATTACAACCCAAAATAATATTTAATTTACACAATCGATTCCGACTTGGAACCGACAGATAACCCATTGTATCTTACAAACTTTACAAACTTTCCAACTAAGCGCTTGCTCACACACAACCTGTACTACCTGCTCTGGCATCTGGAAGCCTACAACACGGTAGGGGCCACCAGGTACGCTCTTACGAGCAGTGCGCCTGAGTTTGGCCATCCTCTTGCTTAACTGCCATGGTTAAAACAGAGCAAAATATATGAGTATAAAACTCAGCAAGTAACTAAATGACAGTTTTATGATGTAATAATCAACATTTATCCATAATTACTTTTAAGGCTAAATCTCTAGGTGGCAGATTTCTATCTTTGGGCTATGAAAGGGTTATGAAGAAATAGTTGGGCTTTCACGAATCAAGATTCAAGATAAGGCGAAAGCCGACATTCATCACAAATCATTAACATGATCTCAAGGATCTTTCAAATGGAAAGCGAGAATCTATTCAACTCTGGGAATCAATTATATGATTGATAACAATATCATAATAAGAATGAGGGTTCACACGCTGTACGCTAAACAATATCACAATCAACTCATTTTCGAATCATTATAAACCATTTCATTTTCAGAGAAGCAATTTTCTAAAGCAATGTATTCAATATTTTTTTATAAAGTGATAGGGAACCCTTAATTGGACTACTTTAACTTTCAATTAATAATATTACGGATGATCAGCCCGTACCGACCTCCATCTGGTCGTAAGGTACCTATGGCATAATTTCAGCCTTAAATTGGACTAGCCCCTCTAGTCTCTTATATGACTGGACTAGTCCCACTAGTCTCTTACGTCTCAATCCAATCCATCAGGAATTCATTTGAAAAACCTTGTGTTGGAAAAAAAGGTTTTACCAAGTTTATTATATCATTACCAAGAATATGAAATCATTCAGACTCCTTCAAGTCGAAACTCATTCTTCAGTACAATTCAAGAATTCAAAGAAAGTGAAAGGATCAAAGGTAAGCAAAGATCAATGCTATGGTCGATATCAAATGACCATCAAAGTACGTAAGTTAGGGAATCAAAATAATCTTAGAAATCACTACGAAATAAGGTATACAAAGGAAAGATATAGGTTGATCAAAACAATACGCAAAGGATTTCCAAGGTTCTTATAAGGTTAACAAGAATTCAAGGTATCCAAAGGAATCAATAGGTAATCAGGGTATGAATCAATAGGTTTACAGTAAGGGTTTAAACAATAATCAAATCAAATCGTTATCAGAACACTATCAGGGTGTTTCAAGTAATCAATAACAGGTATGATACAAGAATCAATATCAGGGTTCAAGAATCAATAACAGGTTATCACAGGTGTTATAAAAGATCAATACTCTATCATGGCATCATCAATATCCTTCCAATACACAACTTGTACAAGTAGGCAGAGTTACTTTCCTGAATTCCCTTTCCTGTTTTACGAGGGTTGAACTACTGCCACCTAGAACACCTTTTCCTTTCCTAGCCTGAATACCTTCACGCAGTGATATCCAGTAATTTTAGGAATTAATATTATTAATATCTTGATGATTTTATGTGATTGTTTAAAATTGGGAGAGAATAAAGTTGTGGATATTTTATTTCTCTCTGATGAATTCATGTTTTTAAATGATTAATGTGTTAATTGATAATTGTAGTATCGATCCCTGTCATTATTGTGAGAGTATTTAATTACTTATACTATTTTCAGAAAACATATCCGGTTTTATCTAGATTCTTCCTCGTAGCGGGTGGAATGTAAAAATATTCAAAAATAGTATATAATGACTATTTTGGTACATGTTAAGTGAAGAATATTATATGAGTTATTTGAATTTTATGATATTTATGTAAATTAGTGAGTAAATATTTAAAAATAAATTATTCCGGTTTGGCGAGTCAGTATAAGGTTTGAAGTGTGATCAGTGATTATACAAAATGAATTGTAAACACAGGATTAAATATAAAATTGGTGAGTATGAGATTTTATTATTTGAGAGATGGGATTATGTGTTATTTGATTCATAAATGAGTGACTTTGTGGTCAAAATATTTTTTTTAATGATTTATTGTGTGAAAAAGGGGTTTAATGGATTTTTAAATATTTTTATTAAATCATCGGTATATGATTGAATCATGAAACTTATTTTATTACCTCTAAAATACCCTTAGAGACATTTTAAAAAATGATAGTTGGATTTATTTTGAGGTGGGAGTATTTTAAAATGATTTAATGAGCTTTATTTCTATTTGTGCATTATCTTATAAAATTCGTATAAAATGAACCATACGCTCAAATTTATTTTAAAAATATGGGAAGAAAGGTAATTTTATATTCTATATTTTAAAAATAAAATTTGAACAATTATGAAATATTTCGGAGCAGGTTTATATTTTTCAAGTTCGTTTTCAGGATTTTCAGCATTTAAATTATATAAGTAAAAATTCAGTTTTTAATTGCCAAAGGACAAAAATGCCCATGTGCTTTATAATAAAAAAAACCAGCAGGCCCTGTTCTTTTTGATATTCACGATCAATCTCTCGGATCCTCCTTGTCTCTCTCGGGTCCTCTCTTTTCTCTCTCTTGCGCTAGAACACAATCACCATCGAATCTTGCTACTTTCTTCGATTTTGAGTTCGATTTGTGTCTCTCTCTTCTCCCTGAGGCGTGTTCTCTGTTTGATTGCGTATATATATGTGTGTTTTCATCTGCTGCGTGTATATATATATGTGTATACTGGTTTGTATATATGTGCTTGGTTGATATTTGAATTTGTTTTACAATTACTACGTTAACTTGTAGTATAATTAGATGAGTTGTGTACTTGTTTTAACAAGAGTATATGATCGGATATCAAATCTTTTGAATTAAGAATATGTGTACGAGTGTGATGATTGTGTATATGTTTTTAGAATGGTATTTTAAGAGTGAAAGTAGCAGATTAAATATTTAGAATTGTACAAAATCAAGCTAAAATTTCAGATTCCTCCTGGTCAGTTTTTGTAGCACAGTTCTGGGCTCACTGAGTCAAATTATATGATTAATATTTCTGTAATAATGTGCTCCCTGAACTCTAGATCAAGTATGAAAAAGAATTTCAAAGTTTCATTTAACGAGCTAAAAGATATATATGTTTTAGTGCAAGATGCGCAGAAAATTCTGGGTAGGTTGTGTCGTATTAGAGGCCCTGTTTTGCTACCTTAAACTCGAGCTTTGCTTCTGATATTTTTACTGGAGTTAGATGATAGGATCTGAAATATGTCATTCAAATTTTATACAAACAGACCAGTTTTTCTATTTATTAAAAATCTTAGCGTGGGGCTGGTTCTACGGGACAGATTCAGATTCCTGACTTGCAGACCATGTTTTATTGCCTTAAACATGGAATTTGCTTTTAAAATTTTTATAGTAGATTTGAATAATATTTAGGAGTGTCTCATAAAAGTTTCATATAGAAACAAAATAAAAATTCATTTTATTAAAAATCATGGAGTGGGGATTGTTTGAACTATTTGTTCTGGTTTTCTTTCGTTATTAGTGCATAATACGAGTTTATATTTGGTTGATTGTATATAATTTATAAATAATGATTAAGTGAGGATTGAGAAAATTTAAGTTTTGGTTAGATTATATGTATACATATAATTTGACTTTTCGAATATTTTCTATCCATATATACTGAAAATTTCTATTCGTTACGAGTATAAAGATGCAGTATGATTTAGTGAAATATTATGGTGTTTTAATTGATGTTGGATTAGTATTTGCTGAGTACCGAGTTTGGATTAAGGATTTAGAGATGACAGTCATGTTAGGATGCTTGGGTTTTCAATAAAGTCATAAGTGCTAAATGTCTGCTAGTTGAACTACTACGTAAGCCAATGTGTTTTGCTTTAATATTATACAATGACTTACTTTTGTATTGCTTTTAGAATGTGGCAAGTGGTCGTAAATTTTTTATAGTAGTATTATACTACTATAATCTAGTATTGTGATAGCAACGATGTGTTTTATGGAAATACATGTTAGTATATGCCTATTTGAGATTGAGTTTCGTTGTTAATTATTAGAGTGTGATTTGAATATGTGTATAGTTCTAGTCTATGTAATATATGTGCAAGGTGATTTATTTAAGTATTTACTCAAGTTGAATTGGTGATGCTAAATTATATAACTGCAAGTTCAAATATTATAAATTATTAAGTATACTTAATTGTTTAGGTGCCGCAAGTCTGGGCGGGTAATTTTCCTTAATTGTTTAGGTGCCGCAAGTCTGGGTGGGTACTTTTCTTGTTTACTTTTATGTTGCTGCAAGTTGAGGCAACTTTATTTTTGTATGGTTATAGGATTAAATTATGAAATTGAAAAACAGGTGGATAGTCCTAATTACGAATACTCCATGCCAAAATTTTCTAAAATTCCCCTGCATCTAAATCTATTCGACTTATTTGATTTCAATGATTTGGAAGTATGTTATGATTGTTAGCTGTAACACGTATAGGATATATCTGGGTAAGAACATTGAAATGACTTGTGGGTTGTATTTGTGGTGTGGTTATTCAGGGTATTGTCCATATTACGAATAGGTCATGCCGAATTTTTTGTAGAAATATTATCATAAGTTACGCGTTTTCGTGTTAAATAATATTCTGAGTGGGTAGTAAGTTTTAAACTATAATGTGTGATACTTGTTATGTGCTATATAATGTGCCATATGTATATATATATATGTATATATATATATATATCGCGAAAGGGTAGAAATAAGATAATCGTTTCAAAAGGATACTAAAGTAGTATCTTTTTGCTTATGATAATGAGTGACTTTGTGGTCAAAATATTTTTTTTATATATTTTAATGATTTATTGTGTGAGAAAGGGGTTTAATGGATTTTTAAATATTTTTATTAAATCATCGGTATATGATTGAATCATGAAACTTATTTTATTACCTCTAAAATACCCTTAGAGACATTTTAAAAAATGATAGTTGGATTTATTTTGAGGTGGGAGTATTTTAAAATGATTTATTGTGCTTTATTTCTATTTGTGCATTATCTTGTAAAATTCGTATAAAATGAACCGTTCGCTCAAATTTATTTTAAAAATATGGGAAGAAAGGTAATTTTATATTCTATATTTTAAAAATAAAATTTGAACAATTATGAAATATTTCGGAGCAGGTTTATATTTTTCAAGTTCGTTTTCAGTATTTTCAGCATTTAAATTATATAAGTAAAAATTCAGTTTTTAATTGCCAAAGGACAAAAATGCCCATGTGCTTTATAATAAAAAAAACCAGCAGGCCCTGTTCTTTTTGATATTCACGATCAATCTCTCGGATCCTCCTTGTCTCTCTCGGGTCCTCTCTTTTCTCTCTCTTGCGCTAGAACACAATCACCATCGAATCTTGCTACTTCGATTTTAGGTTCGATTTGTGTCTCTCTCCTCCCTGAGGCGTGTTCTCTATTTGATTGCGTATATATGTGTGTTTTCATCTGCTGCGTGTATATATATATATATGTATACTGGTCTGTATATATGTGCTTGGTTGATATTTGAATTTGTTTTACAATTACTACGTTAACTTGTAGTATAATTAGATGAGTTGTGTACTTGTATTAACAAGAGTATATGATCGGATATCAAATCTTTTGAATTAAGAATATGTGTACGAGTGATGATTGTGTATATGTTTTTAGAATGGTATTTTAAGAGTGAAAGTAGCGGATTAAATATTTAGAATTGTACAAAATCAAGCTGAAATTTCAGATTCCTGCTGGTCTATTTTTGTAGCACAGTTCTGGGCTCACTGAGTCAAATTATATGATTAATATTTCTGTAATAATGTGCTCCTTGAACTCTAGATCAAGTACGAAAAAGAATTTCAAAGTTTCATTTAACGAGCTAAAAGATATATATGTTTTAGTGCAAGATGCGCAGAAAATTCTGGGTAGGTTGTGTCGTATTAGAGGCCCTGTTTTGCTACCTTAAACTCGAGCTTTACTTCTGATATTTTTACTGGAGTTAGATGATAGGATCTGGAATATGTCATTAAAATTTTATACAAACAGACCAATTTTTCTATTTATTAAAAATCTTAGTGTGGGGCTGGTTCTACGGGACAAATTCAGATTCCTGACTTGCAGACCATGTTTTATTGCCTTAAACATGTAATTTGCTTTTAAAATTTTTATAGTAGATTTGAATAATGTTTAGGAGTGTCTCATAAAAGTTTCATATAGAAACAAAATAAAAATTCATTTTATTAAAAATCATGGAATGGGGATTGTTTGAACTATTTGTTCTGGTTTTCTTTCGTTATTAGTGCATAATACGAGTTTATATTTGGTTGGTTGTATATAATTTATAAATAATGATTAAGTGAGGATTGAGAAAATTTAAGTTTTGGTTAGATTATATGTATACATGTAATTTGACTTTTCGAATATTTTCTATCGATATATACTGAAAATTTCTATTCGTTATGAGTATAAAGATGCAGTATGATTTAGTGAAATATAATGGTGTTTTAATTGATGTTGGATTAGTATTTGCTGAGTACCGAGTTTGGATTAAGGATTTAGAGATGACAGTCATGTTAGGATGCTTGGGTTTTCAATAAAGTCATAAGTGCTAAATGTCTGCTAGTTGAACTACTATGTAAGCCAATGTGTTTTGCTTTAATATTATACAATGACTTACTTTTGTATTGCTTTTAGAATGTGGCAAGTGGTCGTAAAGTTCTTATAGTAGTATTATACTACTATAATCTAGTATTGTGATAGCAACGATGTGTTTTATGGAAATACATGTTAGTATATGCCTATTTGAGATTGAGTTTCATTGCTAATTATTAGAGTGTGATTTGAATATGTGTATAGTTCTAGTCTATGTGATATATGTGCAAGGTGATTTATTTAAGTATTTACTCAAGTTGAATTGGTGATGCTAAATTATATAACTACAAGTTCAAATATTATAAATTATTAAGTATACTTAATTGTTTAGGTGCCGCAAGTCTGGGCGGGTAATTTTCCTTAATTGTTTAGGTGCCGCAAGTCTGGGCGGGTACTTTTCTTACTTGTTTACTTTTATGTTGCTGCAAGTTGAGGCAGCTTTATTTTTGTATGGTTATAAGATTAAATTATGGAATTGAAAAACAGGAGGATAGTCCTAATTACGAATAATCCATGCCAAAATTTTCCAAAATTTCCCTGTATCTAAATCTATTTGACTTATTTGATTTCAATGATTTGAAAGTATGTTATGATTGTTAGCTGTAACACGTATAGGATATATCTGGGTAAGAACATTGAAATGACTTGTGGGTTGTATTTGTGGTGTGGTTATTCAGGGTATTGTCCATATTACGAATAGGTCATACCGAATTTTCTGTAGAAATATTATTATAAGTTACGCGTTCTCGTGTTAAATAATATTCTGAGTGGGTAGTAAGTTTTAAACTATAATGTGTGATACTTGTTATGTGCTATATAATGTGCCATATGTATATATATATATCCCGAAAGGGTAAAAATAAGATAATCGTTTCAGAAGGATCCTAAAGTAGTATCTTTTTGCTTATGATAGTGATCGGGCATTAAGGGCGTGAGACCAAACAAAAGAAAAGAAAAAGGGAGAGTTGCATAGTGGTTCAGTAGTTACGGATGGTTCGAGACGAACAGAACCAGACGTTTGGGATCAATACTGAAGTTGGATAAGATTTCGTATCAGACCGCTGTAACCGCATTAGCGACATATCAAAGAATTAAGAATAGGAAATGGTAACGTCTTGAGAAAGCATCATTAGATATTTGTGTTATTGCGAGTGTGTATGATTGCTAAGGACCAAAGGCAAGTATCCCTATCATCACTTATTGTTCAAGTTATATTTATTTTGAATCCTATTATGCAAATATTGTTTTCCCTATTCTCAGTTTAGAATAGATAAATGTTTTACATATCGCTGAATTAAAATGCTTATCATGCAAGTACCCTCTACTATTCTATGTTCAGAATAGTTAAATGTTTTACTTATCAAATTACTGGATTTATAAATGTTTTGAATTTTGAGAAAGATGATTTTGTTGCGAGTATTTCTGCTATTTTTGCCCAAGTGAATGGGGGGAATAAAATTTTAGGATATCGATTGATTCGGCTCCTTTTTCAATAAAAAGGTTTTAAGATTGAAATGGTTACTGGTTACTGGTTACAGCGTAGGTGATCGAGATATTGGTTTAGCTGTAATATCTTTCAAGGCGAGTATATGCCTTTTCTGGCGCCCTATAGGTACCGTATGGCTGTGGGATACAGGTAATACCTATATTTACGGTATGGATGCGGGATACCGGTGCTGTTTCGTGACTGATCATCAGGAACAACATGAAATATAATTGGTTCTAATCTAAACTGTTGTTTCTAAATTGTTTTGATATTCATAGAATAAATGGTTTATCAACTATTTCTGTTTCGGATAAAAGGTGGAAAGTGGTTTTGATTCAGTTCTGATTCATGCAGATACTTACTTTGTTGTTAAATATCAAAGGTGGTATTAGTATAGATGATTTATGCTGACTTCAGTATGGAAAGTTGTGAGCATCAAAGTTCATATTGATATCTAATTTGATATGCCAACAAAATGGGTATTAATATCAAGAGTTCGATTTTGAGTAAAGTTTATAATTCATTTTGTTTCATGTTATTGTAGTTTACGATATTTAAGTAAACACTGTTTTACGAGTTTTATTCTCGTCAAGATTCAAAGTATTGCTGAAGCATTTCGCTCAAAAATATCAAAATGGTTTTGAATACAATTAAGGAATCAATTATAGGATTCCTCAACTAAAATTTTATGATTCGGCAATTATGATTTTAAATGTTCTGCGCTATTGCAGACGTCGGTTTTATATCAAAACGACCATATATATATTACAATGATCTTGCTGAGCATTTTTTTCGCTCATACTTGCCTGTTTTCAAATTTAACCTCCAGTGAGGATTAACTTGCGCTGTGTAGCCGCGTAATTCGAGGAAGCAAAGAAGAAGCATTTGGAAGGTGGTTGGTCCAGGGTTTGCGGACTAGTGTAAGTTTTATTGTATAAAGTTATTTATATTATATTATATTTGTGTATTTTATAGTTGGGCCTAGTATACTTCTTTTCAAAGATATACTAGCGGGTTAAGTTTTAAGGTTGAGAATTGTTGAAAAGAGTTTTAAAAGAAAGTGAAAAATTTATGTGTGGAATTTGAATTTCTTGTTTCTAGAATTGTAACCTTAAAAGATCTTGGATTAGTTTGGGGTCATAGATGCTAAATATCTTCTGCTGACAGTTATTTATTGATTTAACAGATTATTTTTTATTGAGGTTTCATAGTGACGACCAAATCCTCTGACCCCGGATTTGGGGGCGTTACAGGTTCCGAATCTACAATCCAAAATCAAAACTCTAATTAGATTCCCACTTGACATTCCCGGAACGTTTAACAATAATCCTTTATCGCATTTCCCTAAGAGTATATATACTCGATCATATTCACATAACACGCTTATACAATATAAACGTATACTACAAATCACATAATCATCAAATCACATATTGTGATGCACCATAACACATAGCATATAATCTTTATACCGAAACTCTATAATTGTACAATCCTAATCAAACGAATCAATCCTTCCTTTTATTTCACTTAATTCGAACCAAAACCACCAAATAAACCAATTGATTCCAAGAAATCTTTCATGCATTCAATTGGTGAAATCCTAGGATCAAATTAACTTCTTTTACGCCCTTAACCATTTGGCCCTTACAACCAAACACAATCAAGTGCACTCAAATACAATCAAACATAATCAAACACAATTAACCCTCATTTAATGCAAGTACCAAAATCACATATTAACTTGAGATGAAACCAATGCTCATCCTTTTAAATCATTTTTAACTTAATTAGTTACATGCAAAGTTATACCCTGACATGCATTTGCCGTTTCATCCAAAATCAAATCAAAGTCATCTCTAAAATTCATTTAAACACATAATTCAACTTAATTTCTTAAAAACAAGCATGGACACTCGAAATTTCCAAAAACCAAAACATGCATGCAGCACTTTAGATTCTTAAACCACATTTTAATCTATTTATTCAATAATTCCCACCGATAATCAACAATAAACCATTTACATCATCAAAATAAACTTAATCTTTTAAAAACCAAAAACCATTCGGGTTTTAAAGAAACATCACATGTAACTACAGAAAATTGAGTTTTAGTGCTCTAGAGTTCAATTTATACATCATTACTCACCACCGGTTCACCGGAGTTCATCACCGGTGACGGTGGTTTCACGGTGGTGCCCCCATTCGGGGGTTTTCAACCTTAAAACCTCATATTTCTCTATCAAACAACAACAAGTATCACATGCATCAACAATTCATCACAAATCAAGAAGATCAAAGTCAAAACTTGCAAGAAGACTTCGAACCAAGGTTCTCGGGTCAACATCACACACAAATATACACACACACACGCATGAAAACACCTAAACACACATACACAAGATTTAAAGCCCATATATGGATTATGAATGAAGTTTCATGGAAGAATCCATAGAAATTAAGTGAAGAAGAGAGGTGTACCGAGAGGAAAAGAGAGAGAGTGAGACTTCGAGAGTGAGAGAGAAAAGAAGAGAGAGAGAGAGAGAGAGAGAGAGAGAGAGAAAGAAAATCCGTGTGGAATATGAGAAAAGGGGAGGGGATGGAGTATATATTGGTTTGGTGAGGGTAAGATGGTCCTTTCACCATTCTTTTGATTTTCTTTTTCTCTTTTCCTTTTATTCTCAATCTAGAAACGAACTTAAATAATGAATAACTCTCTCAAAAAAGATGAAAATAGAAGGAATATCAATTTTAAAATATAGAGTTCGAAATTAGCTTTCCAACCATATTTTTTAAAAAAATTTTGAGCGAACGGTTGATTTAATACGAATTTTACAAGATTATGCTGAAAATAACATTTTAACTCCATAAAATTATTTTAAAATACACCGATCACCAAATAAATCCATCTATCATTTTTTTAAAGTCTTTAGGATTATTCGGAAGATAACAAAACAAATTTCACGCCTTGACCATACTCGGATAATTTTATAACAATGAATAAAGGTTCAATACACCTTAATTAAATCAAATCAATTTTATTAAAATTATTTAAAATCATCCAGATCACGTAATCATGCATACAGACAAGAAAACAAATATATTCACATATCACAACTCATATTCGATCACAAAATTTCTCTTTTTATTATTACTTCCTTTCTCGCGTAACGGGTCGCGTCCTGTCTGACGGCCCGACGATGAGCGTTTTCAGACATGCTTCACAATCAATCCTTTATATCAACGGACACGTCACTAGAATATAATATTTACTTAAACATTCCCATTCACATAATAACACATAGCTTAGATACTTTTAATCTCTTTTTAAGACGGGTTTCGTTCTACCCGACTCCCGACAACACAGCTTATCCCCTAAGCTGACTCATCAAACTGGAACGAGTCATTTTACGTTTCCAGATACTAATATACAATAAAGAAAATTAACCAACAAAATTATTTAACTCTTTATTTAATCACATAATTTATAATTACACCACATAATTATACTTTATTCACTTAATCACGTCGCGAAATTCCCAGTTGCTACAATCTACCCCCCTTAAAAGGATTCTGTCCCCAGAATCTAGTCTAAGAAAATAGATGGGGATACTTTTCTTGCATTTTACTTTCTAATTCCCAAGTTGACTCCTCTACTATAGGATTTCTCCACAACACTCTAACTAGAGGTACAACTTTATTTCTGAGCATTTTTTCTTTTCGATCTAAGAATTGAACTAGTTGTTCCACATAAGACAAATCTTGTTGTATTTCCACTGTTCCAATTCGATCACATGGCTTGCATCAGCATTATATTTCTTTAGAAGAGAGACGTGAAACACGTTATGAAGGTGTTGCATCTGCGGAGGTAACGCTAACTCATAAGCAACTTTTCCGACTCGTTTAAGTACTTCAAAAGGTCCAATATACCTGGGAATCAACTTTCTTTTCTTATCGAATCGGGATAAACCTTTCCACGAAGATACCTTTAACAACACTTTGTCTCCGGGCTCGAATTGCATATCCTTTCGATCACGAAACGCGTACTTCTTTTGTCGATCTTGAGAAGCAATTAACCTTTTACGAATCATTTCCAGTTTCTCTTTCGTTTGCTGTACAAGCTCTAGGCCAATTAACTTGCGCTCACCAACCTCGTCCCAATATGTAGGGGACTGCATTTTCTTTCATACAACGCTTCATAAGGCGGCATGCCAATACTCGCGTGATAACTGTTGTTGTAGGAAAACTCAATCAATGGCAAATGATCATCCCAATTTCCTTTGAAATCTAATGCACAGGTTCGCAACATATCCTTGATCGTTTGAATTGTCCTTTCACTTTGTCCGTCATTCTGCGGATGATACGCCGTACTCATTTTCAATTTAGTTCCCAAATGATCATGAAACTGTCGCCAAAATCTTGAGTTAAATCTCGGATCTCTATCGGACATGGTAGATACTGGAACTCCGTGACGCATCATAATCTTGTCCAAATACATTTTAACCAACTTTTCCAATGAAAATCTTTCGTTGATAGGCAAGAAATGTGCTGATTTTGTAAGTCGATCGACTATTACCCAAATCGCATCATGATTAGACTTAGTCTTTGGCAAACCTACCACGAAATCCATCATAATATATTCCCATTTCCATTCAGGTATGTCTAGTGGCTGAAGCTGTCCACTCGGTCACTGATGTTTCGCTTTAACTATTTGACACGTATAGCATTTACTTATCCATTCCGCGATTTCCTTTTTCATGTTTGGCCACCAATAACTCTCTCTTAAGTCCTTGTACATCTGTGTACTTCCAGGGTGAATTGAGAATCTTGAGTTATGTGCTTCGTGCAAAATCTCATACTTTAGCTCCACAATGTTAGGAATCCAAATGCGTGAGTTAACGCGATATATTCCTTTTTCATCCTTTTGAGCTTTAACTTCCTCTCCTGTCAACTTATCTTTCTCGTGGTTCATTACTTATTCTTGACAACATCGAATCTTTTCCAAAATTTCTGGTTGAAATGACATCGCATATATGGTTCCTCTTTCTAACTCTGGAATCTGCACTTCTATTTCCAACTTTTCAAAATCTTTGATCAATTCCTTTGATGAAGTTAACACATTCAATCTTTCTTTGCGGCTTAAAGCATCTGCTACCACATATGCCTTTCCAGGGTGATAACTTATCGTATAATCGTAATTTTTGATCAATTCTAACCACCTTCTTTGTCTTATATTCAACTCCTTCTGAGTAAAAATATACTTTAAACTCTTATGATCCGTATGAATCTCACATTTTTCTCCATATAAGTAATGCCTCCAAATTTTAAGAGCAAACACAATCGCTGCTAATTCCAAATCATGTGTGGGATACTTCTGTTCATGCGGCTTTAGTTGCCTTGACGCATATGCTATTACTTTCCCGTGTTGCATTAACACACATTCTAACCCTTTATACGAAGCATCGCTAAAGATCACAAACTCTCCTTTTTCATCTGGTAACACCAAGACTAGGGCGGTTACCACCCTCTTCTTCAATTCTTGAAAACTTTCCTCGCACTTATCTGACCACACAAACTTCTCATTCTTCCTTGTCAACTTAGTCAATGGGACAACAATCTTAGAGAAATCTTGCACAAACCTTCTATAGTATCCTACCAATCCCAGAAAACTTCTGACCTCCATAGGAGTCTTGGCCCTTTTCCAATTCATTACAGCTTCTATCTTGGTTGGGTCTACTTTAATTCCTTCACTATTGACTATATGTCCAAGAAACTGAACTTCTTTCAACCAAAATTCGCACTTCGAAAATTTGGAATATAACTTTTCTTTTCTAAAAATCTCTAAAGAAATTCTCAAATGCTCTATATGGTCTTCCTCCGTCTTGGAGTATATCAAAATATCATTGATAAATACTATAACAAACTTATCCAAATACTGCTTGAACACTCTATTCATAAAATTCATAAATACGGCTGGCGCATTCGTCAAACCAAATGCCATTACCAAAAACTCATAATGTCCGTATCTCGTTCGAAATGCTGTCTTGGGTATATCTTCCGCTTTAATCTTCAGCTGATGATACCCAGATCTTAAATCAATCTTGGAAATACAAGTAGCTCCTTTTAACTGATCAAACAAGTCGTCGATTCGTGGTAAAGGGTACTTATTCTTAATCATCAACTTATTCAACTCACGATAATCAATGCACAACCTCATACTTCCATCTTTCTTTTTTTACAAATAACACTGGTGCACCCCACGGGGATACACTTGGGTGTATTACTCCTTTATCCAATAACTCTTGCAACTGCGTTGCTAATTCCTTCATCTCAACTGGCGCCATTCGATAGGGTACCTTTGATACTGGTTCCGTTTCATGAGCCAAATCAATCGTAAACTCGATCTCTCTATCCGGAGGTAGTCCAGGTAATTCAACTGAAAACACATCGGGGAAAACTCTTACGACCAGAATATCCTCAATCCTTACAGATTCTTTCTCCATATCTTTGACATGAGCCAAATAAGCTTCGCATCCTTGTCGTAACAATCTCCTCGTCTGAATAGCTGTTAAAAACTTCTTCTCTTGTCTTTTTTCTCTTGAATATCACTTCGTCACTATCCTTAGTCTTTAACTTCACCTTCTTACTTTTACACTCTATTTGCGCCTCGTGGTTCGAAAACCAATTTATTACTAATATAACGTCGAATTCTCCTAACTGAAAAGGAATTAAGTCAGCAGAAAAGTGCCAACCTTCTATAAACACGTCGCAATTGGGACAGACCCTACTAACAATGACTTTCTCTTGATTTGCTACTTCTATAATCAGCTTGGGTTCAAGAGGGTACGCAACACATTTTAGTCTATCAAGAATACTTTCAGCAATAAAGGATCTAGTTGCTCCAAAATCCATTAATACTTTTACTTCTACTGAGTTTATAATGAGCATACCTGCCACCACATCCACATCTTGCACAACATCTTTTATTATTATTTTAAAGGTTCTAGCTCTGGGTTGAGCTGTTAGTGCTGGGAGAAGAGGTGGTCCAGCAATCCTAAGAATATTTGCCTTTTGAACAGGCTCCTTGCAGTTTCTGGCCATATGGCCCACTTTTCCACACTTGAAACAGGTTAATTCAGGCTTCTTTGCTCTACTTGGGCATTCCGAAGAGTAATGTCCTTTCTGGTTACATCTAAAACAGGTCACATCCAACTTGTTACATCTTCCCGGGTGCCTCTTCCCATAAACTTTATATTCTTGAATCTGATGTCTACTATCCTTTTCCGGTTGTCCGGTTTTCTGAAAACGATTATTTTGAGCTCCATTCCTGGGTTTAAACATTTGACACTTTTGATTTTGACCTCCTCCATTCTTGCCAAACTTTCTTCTAAACTTCGAACTTCCTTGGTCTTGCTCTGAGCTCTCAAACTTTCTTTTCCTACCTTCATTCTCTCTTTTTGCAGCTTCACGCTCCCCTACCACTATCATTGCCTTCTGCACCAAGGCGGCATAATTCTTGATCTCCAACAGTGCCACTTGACTTCAAATCCATGGCCTAAGTCCCCGTTGCAACCTTTTGGCCTTCTTCGCCTCCGTATTCACATACTCAGGTACAAATCTAGATAACTCCGAAAATTTCACTTCATATTCTACCACCGACAAATTCTCTTGTCTAAGATCCAAAAACTTCATCTCCAACTGATCTTGCATATAACTTGGCAAGTACTTTTCCAGAAACATCTCGGTAAACTTTTCCCACGACAAATCTTTTCCTTCAAGTAAAGCCTTAGAAGATTCCCACCAGAAACTTGCCTCATCCTTAAGATAATAACTCGCATACTGAGCTTTCTTTTCATCCTAAACTTCTGGTAACTCAAATGCTTTCTGCATTCATCTTAACCACGAATGAGATTTTATCGGGTCGGGCAAACCTAAGAACTTTGGGGGATGAACAGATTGAAAGTGTTTAAAGTTTCCAACTTTAGGGGCTATGGGTTGTTGCAAAAGCTGAGCAAGTCGGCTCATCATAGTGGTATCTTGGTTTAGTTCTTGGTCTTGGGTTTTAATTTCTTCTTCTTGATGATCTGGTGAGTTGGCAATTTCTTACAAACCTGATTGAGCAATTATTTAGCAATTCGATAGGATGGCATTGATATATAACAACATTTTACTACGAAATAATTTTTGCGGTTTTTAAGCTTTACCCAATTTTGCACATGCAATCCTATTACTATATAATTCCTCTTATCAGTTGTGTTTTCTCATGGCACAGGGTACGATCTTGTGAAATATTAAACATGGTTATACAGAAACATGGTAAGCAAAACAGTTATAAAATTTCCAGGGTGCACAATAGAAACAAGTTATGGGATTTATTTAATAAGCCAAGGGTTCATAGATAAAAGGTCTGATTACATTAAGTTTTGAAATGAGGTACAATAATATAACAGGGTTAAATAGAGAAAAAACTAGAAAACATCCCCTATCCACCCCTAACTTCTAACAACCGCTACAATACAAGGTTCTGAAACACAACACAACATAACAAATGAAAAAGGGATCCCGGCATCTGACCAAGCATCCCAAGCCTATTGGCGCTGAAAAGAAACAACAACAACTACGGGCTCCACCAGATGTCCCGCCTGATCATCATCATCTAATCATCCAGAATCTCTCTCAACACAACCAACATCCAGCGAATGATCTTATGCAGCCTCTGGGCCTCAGCATCAGCATCACTAGTGGATGGCCCCTCATCTAATCTCCTCCGGGCAACCTGCTCCACCAACTGAATCCTAGCTCTCCATTCTTCCTCCACAACTGAAGTCCTCTGCCTAGACTCTCGAGCTAGCCTATCCACCAAAGCTCCCAACTCAGGATTGCGGGAGGAAACAAAGTCTCGATCTCGGGCTAACTTACCACCAACACTAACAGGCACAATCTTAGGCATTTCAGACTTTGGCTCAGGGGCTGGGGTCTCTGACTCTGGCCTCAAGGGTGATATTTGCATAGGAATCTCACTACTCTCAGATGGATCCTCCTCCTGATCTGAACTAACATACACAGGCTCCTCTAAAGAGGGTGGAATAGAGTCCATGGGGGTACCGGTCAAACTAATCTCAGAATCAGAATCACTACCACTACTGGGGTCCTGAGAGAAAACATAAAACAGCAACCAAGAAACAGCGTTACGGTTAAATATAACTTCCAACTAACTCACACCCTAACTCTAGTTGCCACTTTAACCTATTCACTTTTATTAGACTATACCTAATAGTCTAACTCAACTCTATATGAGTCGAACAGTCTCGCGATATAGATATATACCCAAAATACCCTTTTTCCTAACATGTCTCAAGGACTAGATCCTGTAGCTCTGATCCCAACTTGTGACGCCCTCAATCTCGGGGTTAGAAAATGAGGACCCACACACCTTTAAACTAAGAATAAATAAGCATAAACCCCGATTAACTAATAACAAGATCAAACAAGATTAAGTTTGAGATAAGATTACAACTACCAACCAGATAATATATATTACTGTTAGGGTGGAAAACACACGCTAATAATACACGCAAGTATACGCGTTCGCAAGTAATATAGAATACTTTCTAGTTCACTCCCACATAGACTCAGACTAATTATGTTCAATTAACACTTACTCACCAATGTATGATTACTTCTCAACGTCAAGACAATAACACGTAGATTTGATTAACTAAGTAATAACTATAATTAACTACGAGAATTAAACACTTAATTGACACTTGAATTAACAATATTAAACACACATGAGATCATAACTTCATTACTACTTCCTTCAATAGTTATTGTTATTATCCTTAGCATGTAACGGTGATGATATTAATCGAACAACACGAAACTGATAAAAGCCAACTTTCATTGTACTAATACCATTCTACCAAACATCCACAATTAAGATAGAAGTTGAATAGTCATCAATTATGTTGAGACCCTATATGTCTACAGAATTTGACAACATAACGATTTAAGCATAAGTTATTCCTTATGATTATACAGGGCAAGTAAAACGGTTAGAGTTACCCACTAATCATGCATACACATACATGAACCTATGCTAGCATGGCAAGTTCTAAATCTCAAGATCCACCGTCGCTTCACAAGAGATTAACACTTTATCTTATATGTTCGCGACGCACATAAGACGAATAAGCACAACCAATACTAGATATCATACAATCATCACACACTAAGGTATTAAACAACTAACTAAAGAATTCCATATTAAACCCGTTACGACCCCATGATCATGATTAGCCCATGATTGAACTCATCGTCACCATGGGTTCATATGAAAACATGACAATAACACACGAGAATAACTAATAAAAATACTTATTAAAACCAGAGTACGTCACAAGAATGATAAGGTTCAAAGTAAAGAAAACTAGCATCCACTGATACAACAAATAAAAGAATCACAAGAAAACTATGATTCCTCTTCTTCGTTGCTATGTGCTAAAACGGTCTTCTTCCTTATCTCTTTGCTCCTCGATTGATACCACGATTCAAAACACATGAAACGTCTCTAAAAACTACTTATATAGGAGCCCCACAAGTCCCAGCTATCTCAGAAGTCGGAAGTTCAATAGGAATAGAACTCTAAAACTCAGGATTTAAATTCACGACCCTGAGCGGGCACCCAGCAATCCTGAGCGGGCGCCCAGCTTCCTGAGCGGGCGCCCAGCCAGGCTGAGCGGGCGCCCAGCACCTCACTGGAAAATTTATTATTTTTCTCCTGTTTTCTGCTGCGTTCTGCTCCTAACTTCCCACTTGGAATGCCAAGCACATACTTAGGCCTATTCCTGATAAAATCTCTCCACAAATGCAAGTAATACCCTGAAATGCACAAACACTAGAAAAACGTATCAAATACACAAAATACTTGATTTCAAGACATCAATTCAAGCCATTATAAGACGTTCTAAGTGGTATAAAATGCCACTTATCACACCCCTAAACTTAAATCGATGCTGGTCCTTAAGCGTCACAGACTCAAAAATAAAACAAAAACATGCATGAATGCAATTTATATGAAATGCAGCGATCCCCCTCACTACGACTAAACCAACCAATTCACGACATCTCAACAAATGCAATTAGGCGACTAAAGATCAATCAAATCATGCAAACTAACATACACCCAGAAACGTGGTGTGTGCGGATGCTTAATAGATATGCTTCGAAACTAGATCAATTATCATAACTCGACTATCCTCAAGGCAATCACATGATTATACGAAGAATAAATTCTAGGCACAAAATGACTTAAACACTTCAAGAATACTGGAGCTTATTACGGAATCATGCTTTTATTCAACACAACAACAAATGCTTATTTGACCGTGCAATGAGTGAGGTCCACAAAAGACTTATGCAATGGCATCCATTTAGCGAGCGTTAGGTTAGCGGATCCCAGACTATAAAAGCCTTAGGTCACTAGGCACAAAGTCCCTTAAGAACTTAATAACTCGAATACCAAAGAGCCCACTCGTGATCAATTATGCATTAACTCTTTTTTTTTTCTTTTTTTTTTCTTTTCTTTTTTTTTCTTTTTTTCTTTTTCTTTTCTTTTTTTTTCTATTCTTTTTTTTTTCAAATTTCCGAGCAAGTGCGTTTCGCTCCATCTTGCTCAACCCTAGACTACTCGCATAAAAATACGAGACGGCTACTAGCCATTTGACACCTAGCCACAATTAGTAATGAATTTCAATTTTTACTCCAATTTTTTCTTTTCATGCCTTTTATCATTAAGAACCTATTATAAATTCTAAGCATAATCAATAGATTAACCTCAAAAACCATTAAACCATGACAACAATCTAGTCCTTAAGCATACTCTAAGACTTAGAGAAATTACAAGTGTTTCTAGCATGCATGTCAACCTACAAGACTCAACATCACTCTAACGCTATCACTACACTCGCATCAATATCACAAATCAATTGGTAAAGCAACGCAAAAGGGATCATGGTAAATGCATGAGCTAAATGACATGATAAATAAAGCTATAAAAATAAAATAAAATAAAATAACTATATGACAAAAATATGCAATTATATGAACTAAACTATCATGAATATGCAACTACATGACACACAAAAATATTCCTTAACTACCACCCCAAAACTTAAAATCTTCACTGTCCCTAGTGAAGGTAGTAGAAAGGAACACAGGGTATACCTACTCGGAGAAATCATCATCATTACCCTCAGAGGGTGGAGTATCAGGAGGCGGATAAGCAGAGTCCTCACCAAAAACGGGTCACTGGATGTCAGCTCCAAGGCCTCTGAAAGCAGTCCCAAGTACAAGGGTGAGCTCCTGAGCAAACCTACTCTGCGTCTCATACATAACATCCATCCTCCTCGACAACCTCCTATACTGGGCATCAGCCATCCCAGCACCCTCCTGGGCTCTAGAAGAGCCTGCCTCATCATGACCCGGCCTAGCCATGGTAGCACCAGTTGCTGGACGTCCTGGAAGACGATAACCCAACCCAAGCTCCTCGGGCTCTCCACCCGTCCACTCCTGCATCGCATTCAGAGTCGCTGAATCAATTGGAGCGGCCAGCATCTGCAACTGCTCGTGAGAAGGCCAATGAACTCCCACTGCTCGGCATAGCTTCGTGACAGTAGATGCATAAGGGATGTTCATGTGCTTCGCTCCCCTCAAAAACTTCAAAATTCCTTGGTAGATAAACTCACCAAGGTCCACATAATACTCATTCAGAATACCGCATAACAACCTTGCTCGCTCAACTATAACCTCATGTGCATGTGAAGTAGGCAGAATATTAGCACAAATAAAAGCATTCCATGCACGGGCATACCTATTCATCGCAATCGCCGGAAAAGAACGATACTCGTTAGTTCCCGTCTTGAGCTTTCAAACCGTTCCCGGATGACAGAGAGTAGCACAAATCAAATCCAAATCAAACTTCTCAGAGGGCTTCTCATTCCAATTCTCCTCCGTAGGCTTCCTCTGTCGCTGCCCAATCACACGGCGAATCACCTCAGAATGATAATCCACCGTAAGCCCACGAACAACAGTAAACCCATTCTTTTTAGCCTTTGCGTTTGCATAAAACTCGCAAACCACGCTCATCGGAACCGCCTCGGCGACTCACAAAAAGAAATCCACCCCTTTTCAGCAATCATCGACAATAACTCACCATCCCTCCCTGATGGTAAGAATCCCCTCTCCTTCAAAATCGGTTTAGCCAAAAGCCTAGTATACTCCTCCTCAGCAGCCCTATCAAACAAACGAGGTCTCGCAGTAGTACCCCTCGAAGAATCAGCAGTAGGCACAGTGCTGCTGCTATCAATAGTCCGGGATCTCTTGGGTGCCATTGAAATTGAGAAAAAGTGTTTAAGAGTTGTGTTTTTGAATATGGGAGAGAGTTTTAAGGTTGAAAGTATATGGGAGAGTATATGGAGGAGTTGTATGTATATATAGGGTAGGGATTAGGGTTAAAATTTGATTAGGAGTGGGGTTTGAGGGAAAAAACGTGGGTTAATGGGAAAAGAATTCGTGGGTTGTGGGTTTGTGTTTTTATTTTTGGTTTTCCTGATTTTTTTTTGGATTTTTATAAGGCTAAAAAAATTTCAGATATTCGGGGGCTGAGCAGCCACGCAGCAAAGCTGCGCGGGCGCCCAGCAGAGCTGCGCGGGTGCCCAGCAGAGCTGAGCGGGCGCCCAGACGGTGTCTGTAAAAAAAAAATTCTTGCCCTTTTTTCTGATTTTTTTATGTTTTTGGATAGGTTACTAACTCCTAAGGGTTCCTATAATAACAAATCTTGGGTTGCCTCCCAAGGAGCGCTTCTTTTACGTCATTAGCTTGACGTAGAGTACCTTGCTCAAGTTGACAATAAAACGGCACTAACCACTTCCCGGTTTTCCGTGTCCCCATAGTTATGCTTCAAACACTGACCATTAATCTTGAATGCTTGGCCCAGATCAGTCTCAAAAATCTCCACCGCTCATTGTGGAAACACAGTTTTGACAATAAAAGGTCAAGACCACCTTGATTTCAACTTTCCAGGAAAAAGTCGGAGACGAGATTTGAATAAAAGAAGTTGCTGCCCCGGCACAAATGACTTATAATATAGCTTCCTGTCGTGCCACCTTTTCACTTTTTCCTTGTACATTTTGTTGTTCTTGTAAGCTTGGAGTCGAAATTCATCAAGTTCATTTAACTGAAGCATTCGCTTCTTCCCAGCTGCATCTAGATCAAGGTTCAACTTCTTCAATGCCCAATAAGCCTTATGCTCAAGCTCCGCATGTAAATGACATCCCTTACCATAAACAAGTTGAAACGGGGACATCCCAAGTGGAGTCTTGTATGCTGTTCTATAAGCCCAAACAGCTTCATCGAGCTTTAAAGACCAATCCTTCCTTGACGGACAAACAACTTTCTCTAGAATGCGCTTGATCTCTCTATTAGACACTTCCGCTTGACCATTCATTTACGGATGATAGGCAGTAGCAACACGATGATTCACATTGTAGCGCTGCATCATAGAAGTGAACTTACGGTTGCAGAAATGCGACCTTTCATCACTTATGATTACTCGTGGCATTCCAAACCTTGTGAAAATCTGCTTATGAAGAAAATTCAACACTACCTTTGCATCATTCGTCGGTAGAGCCTTGACTTCTACCCATTTTGAGACATAATCGACTGCCAGCAAGATGTACTGATTCTACCCATTTTGAGACATAATCGACTGCCAGCAAGATGTACTGATTATTACAGGACGAGATGAATGGTCCCATGAAATCGATTCCCCAAACATCAAAGACCTTGACTTCAAGCATCACATTTAACGGCATCTCATCCTTCCTCATAAGATTCCTCACTCTTTGGCAACGATCACACCTTAAAACGAACTAATGAGCATCCTTAAACAAAGTAGGCCAGAAAAAACCTGCTTGCAGAATACGAGCTAATGTATTTTCACCATCATAATGTCCACCATAAACTGTGGAATGGCAGTCTCGTAATATCCCCTCCGTCTCACAGAATGGGATACATCTCCTGATGATCTGGTCAGCTCCTTGTCTAAACAAATATGGTTCATCCCACATGTACCACTTCACCTCATGCAGAAACTTCTTCTTTTGAGCTGTATTCATATTAGGAGGCATTATATTGCTGACAAGATAGTTCACAATATCTTCGAACCATGGCTCTTCCTCCTGAACTGCGAACAACTGCTCATCTGGAAAAGATTCATTGATCAATGTCTTATCATGCGAAGTAGAATCGGGATTCTCCAATATAGAGAGATGGTCAGCTACTTGATTCTCAGTACCTTTTCGATCCTTGATTTCTAACTCAAATTCCTGTAGCAAGAGCACCCAACGAATAAGTCTAGGCTTCGAATCCTTCTTGGAAACCAAATAGCGAATGGCAGCATGATCAGTGAATACTTCACCTTTGTCCCAAGCAGATAAGATCAAAATTTTTCGGAACCAAAGACTATAGCTAAGAGCTCCTTCTCAGTCATGGTGTAGTTCATTTGAGCTCCATTTAGAGTCTTACTAACATAGTAGACCACATGAAAAAGATTATACTTGCGCTGCCCAAGGACTGCTCCCACCGCATAATCACTCACATCACACATCATCTCAAAAGGCTCTGTCCAATCAGGTGCCGTAATAACTGGTGCAGTTATCAAACTCTTCTTGAGAGTCTCGAATGCTGCCAAACATTCATCATCAAATTTGAAAGGCACATCTTTCTCGAGCAAGTTGCACAACGGCTTAGATATCTTTGAGAAGTCCTTGATGAAACGCCGATAAAAACCCGCATGACCAAGAAAACTACAGATTCCTTTCACAGAAATAGGTGGTGGAAGATTTTCAATGACTCCCACCTTGGCTTTGTCCACCTCAAGACCCTTGCTAGAGACTTTATGCCCAAGAATAATGTCTTCACGCACCATAAAGTGACATTTTTCCCAATTTAGCACCAAATTAGTTTTCACACACCTTTTGAGCACTACACGAAGATTATTCAAACATTCATCATACGAATGTCCAAAGACGGAGAAGTCGTCCATGAACACTTCGACATTATTTCCAATCATATCAGAGAATATAGCCATCATACATCTCTGAAAAGTGGCAGGTGCGCCACATAAGCCAAACGAAACTCTGTGAAAAGCAAACGTGCCAAATGGACAAGTGAAGGTAGTCTTTTCTTGATCCTCTGGTGCAATGCAAATCTGATTATACCCCGAATAGCCATTCAGAAGAAAATAATACTCATGACCGGCCAACCTGTCAAGCATCTGATCAATAAATGGAAGAGGGAAGTGATCCTTTCTCGTGGCTTTGTTCAACTTTTTGTAATCCATGCATACCCTCCATCCTGTGACTGTTCGAGTGGGGATGAACTCGTTCTTCTTATTTGCTACCACAGTTATACCTCCTTTCTTCGGTACACATTATACGAGGCTCACCCAAGAACTGTCAGAAATAGGATATATGATTCCTGCATCCAACCACTTCAGGATTTCTTTCTTCACCACTTCTTTCATGATAGGATTAAGTCGTCGCTGTTGCTCAACAGTTGGCTTACTACCTTCCTCTAGCCGAATTTTATGCATGCAGTACGAAGGGCTGATCCCTTTGATATCTGCTATAGTCCATCCGATAGCCGATTTAAATTCTCTCAAGATCCGCAAGAGCTTGTCCTCCTCACTACCTGAAAGGTCAGATGCAATAATATCGGGTAAAGTAGATGCATCACCTAAAAAGGCATACCTCAAGTGTTCAGGCAATGGTTTAAGCTCCAAAGTAGGTGCTTCCTCAATAGATGGTTTGAGCTTTCCTTCGGCATTCTTGAGATCAGAAGTTCCAAGAGATTCAAATGGCATGTCTAGCTTTCTCCTCCAAGGAGAAGCATTTAGATATTGTAGTTACTCATTGCCATCCTCATCATCACTGTCAAACTCCCCCACTAAGGCTTTCTCTAATGCATCAGACATTAACATATGATCAAGTTCTGAAGTTACCGCAGAATCAATCAAATCCACCTTTAAGCACTCATCGTCTTCTGTAGGCAATTTCATCGCTTTGAATACACTGAATGTCATATCCTGATCCTGCACCCTCATAATAAGTTCACCTTTCTGCACATCTATCAAGGTTCGGCCTGTAGCCAAGAAAGGTCTTCCCAAGATTATGGGAATCTTCTTATCTTCCTTGAAATCCAAAATGACAAAGTCTGCAGGGAAGAAGATCTTATCCACCTTTACTAACACGTCTTCCACTATGCCTCGTGGATATGTAATAGAACGATCAGCCAATTATAGAGACATGTCGGTGGGTTTTGTATCAGGCAAATTCAACTTTTTGAAGATAGACAACGGCATCAGATTGATGCTTACTCCCAAATCGCACAGGCATTTGTCAAAAGACAACTTGCCAATGGTGCAAGGAATAGTGAAGCTACCCGGATCTTTAAGCTTTGGAGGTAATTTTTGTTGCAGCACAGCACTGCACTCTTCCGTTAGAGCAACAGTCTCAAGGTCATCCAGTTTCATCTTCCTTGAAAGAATACTCTTCATGAATTTCGCATAACTAGGCATTTGCTCCAGAGCCTCAGCGAAAGGTATATTGATGTGAAGTTTCTTGAACACCTCCAGAAACTTACCGAACTGTTTATCCAGCTTTTGTTGTTGCAATCTCTTAGGGAAAGGTGGTGGAGGATAGAGCTGTTTCTCCCCTATATTACCCTCAGGCAGAGTGTGTTCAACAGTAGTCTTCCTTGGTTCCGCTGCTTTCTCCTTTTGCTTCTCTTCTTCATCACCAACTTCAGCTTCTCCGTCTTTTGCTTTTTCAGCATCAGCAACTTTTCCAGACCTTAAGGTAATAGCCTTGACTTGCTCTTTAGCTTCCTTCCTGCCTGGCCCTTCAGTATCACTGGGATGTGTGCCAGGTTGACGATTGAGCACTGCATTGGCTATTTGACCGATTTGATTTTCCAAGGTCTTGATAGAAACAACCTGACTTTTGCACAACAGCTTGAGTTCCTCAAAATCAGCACTAGAAGGTGGAGCAGCACCTCCTTGTTGAGGGTATGATTGCCTTTGAGCATAATGCTGTGGTTGTTGAAATCCAGGTGGATTAAATTGTTTACTTACGCCTTGCTGATATGGTTGCTGAATAACATTCTGATTATTGCTCCAGCTGAAATTGGGATGATTTCTGTTGTTGGGATGATAGGTAGCTGGCACAAGCTGCTGCGGTCTCTGATAATTGTTCACATACTGAACAGATTTATTAACAAGAGAACACTGATCCGTAGCATGAGAACCTGCACAAAGCTCACAGACCATAGCTATCTGATTGACTCCAAAGGTGGCTAAAGGATCGACCTTAAAAGACAGCGCTTGGAGCTGCGCTGCAATAGCTGTAGCTGCATCAACTTCCAGAATACCTGCTATCTTCCCAGACATCATCCTTTGAGTTGGGTTTTGATGCTCATTTGCAGCCATAGTTTCAATAAGATAATAAGCCTCGGTATAGCTTTTGGCCCACAAGGCGCCTCCAGCTACTGCATCGAGCATGGGCCGAGATTGGTCCCCCAAACCATTATAGAAACCAGTGATCACCATCCAATCAGGCATACCATGATGTGGACACTTTCTCAACATCTCCTTGTAGCGCTCCCAAGATTCGCACATAGATTATGTTGGTTGCTGCGCAAACTGAGTAAGAGCACTCCTCGTAGTTGCAGTCTTGGCCATTGGATAGAACTTTACCAGAATTTTTTGTGCAAGATCTTGCCAAGTAGTGATGGACCCAGCTGGTTCAGAATGTAACCAGTCCTTAGCTTTATCCCTCAGAGAGAATGGGAAAATCCTCAACTTGATAGCCTCATCCGTCACACCATTATATTTGAAAGTACTACAGATCTCGACAAAATTCCTGATGTGCATGTTGGGGTCTTCAGTCGCAGCACCTCCGAAAGAAACAGAATTCTGCACCATCTGAATAGTGCCCGACTTGATTTCAAAAGTGTTAGCCTGAATAGCCGGATGAAGGATGCTTGACTGAATGTCATCAATTTTAGGCCGAGAAAAGTCCATAAGAGCTGGATCTGCCGGAACTATACGATCACCCATGATTACTGGTTCTTTCTACTCACTCTCTTTATCCGAATCTTCAAAATCTATCTTCTCCGGAATATCAAGAACTGAGTCTGTCTCCTCAGCCGTATCTAAAGTCCTCTTGCGAGTACGAGAACGTGTTTGCATAAACGCTCGCTAAAGTACCTGAAACACAACCGGAAACACTAAGTAACACGTCTTAATCAATGAGTCATAACTACCACTGATGGTAAGTACATAAACTAAACAAATACGCCGAGTCCCCGGCAGCGGCGCCAAAAACTTGTTAGGGCAGAAAACATGCGCTAATAATACACACAAGTATACGTGTTCGCAAGTAATAGAGAATACTTTCTAGTTCGTTCCCACTGAGACTCAGACTAATTATGTTCAATTAACACTTACTCACCAATGTATGATTACTTCTCAACGTCAAGACAATAACACGTAGATTTGATTAACTAAGTATTAACTATAATTAACTACGAGAATTAAACACTTAATTGACACTTGAATTAACAATATTTAACACACATGAGATCATAACTTCATTAATACTTCCTTCAATAGTTATTATTATTATCCTTAGCATGTAACAGTGATGATATTAATCGAACAACACGAAACTGATAAAAGCCAACTTTCATTGTACTAATACCATTCTACCAAACATCCACAATTAAGATAGAAGTTGAATAGTCATCAATTATGTTGAGACCCTATATGTCTACAGAATTTGACAACATAACGATTTAAGCACAAGTTATTCCTTATGATTACACATGGCAAGTAAAACGGTTAGAGTTACCCACTAATCATGCATACACATACATGAACCTATGCTAGCATGGCAAGTTCTAAATCTCAAGATCCATCGTCGCTTCGCAAGAGATTAACATCCTATCTTATATGTTCGCGACGCATATAAGACGAATAAGTACAACCAATACTAGATATCATACAATCATCACACACTAAGGTATTAAACAACTAACTAAAGAATTCCATAGTAAATCCGTTACGACCCCATGATCACGATTAGCCCATGATTGAACTCATCGTCACCATGGGTTCATATATAAACATGATAATAACACACGAGAATAACTAATAAAAATACTTATTAAAACCAGAGTACGTCACAAGAGTAATAAGGTTCAAAGTAAGGAAAACTAGCATCCACTGATACAACAAATAAAAGAATCACAAGAAAACTATACTTCCTCTTCTTCGTTGCTATGTGCTAAAACGGTCTTCTTTCTTATCTCCTTGCTCCTCGATTGATACCACGATTCAACACACATGAAACGTCTCTGAAAACTACTTATATAGGAGCCCCACAAGTCCCAGCTATCTCAGAAGTCGGAAGTTCAACAGGATTAGAACTCTAAAAATCAGGATTTAAATTCATGACCCTGAGCAGCCGCCCAGCAATCCTGAGCGGGCGCCCAGCTTCCTGAGCGGCCGCCCAGCCAGGCTGAGCGGGCACCCAACACCTCACTGGAAAATTTATTATTTTTCTCCTGTTCTCTGCTGCATTCTGCTCCTAACTTCCCACTTGCAATGCCAAGCACATACTTAGGCCTATTCCTAATGAAATCTCTCCACAAATGCAAGTAATACCCTGAAATGCACACACTAGAAAAACACATCAAATACAAAAAATACTTGATTTCAAGACATTAATTCCAGCCATTATAAGACGTTATAAGTGGTATAAAATACCACTTATCAATTACAACCCAAAATAATATTTAATTTACACAATCGATTTTGACTTGGAACCGACAGATAACCCATTGTATCTTTACAAACTTTTCGACTATGTGCTTGCTCACACACAACCTGTACTACCTGCTCTGGCTTCTGGAAGCCTACAACATGGTAGAGGCCACCAGGTACACTCTTACGAGCAGTGCGCCTAAGTCTGGCCATCCTCTTGCTTAACTGCCATGGTTAGAACAGAGTAAAATATATGAGTATAAAACTCAACAAGTAACTAAATGATAGTTCTATGATGCAATAATCAACATTTATCCACAATTACTTTTAAGGCATTCTACTGTAAATCTGTAGGTGGCAGATTTCTATCTTGGGCTACGAAAGGGTTATGAAAAAATAGTCGGGCTTTCAAGAATCAAGGTTCAAGATAAGGCAAAAGCCGACATTCATCGCAAATCATTAACATGATTCCAAGGATCTTTCAAATGGAAAGCGAGAAACTATTCAACCCTGGAAATCAATTATATGATTGATAACAATATCAGAATAAGAATCAGGGTTCACAAGTTGTACGCTAAACAATATCACAATCAACTCATTTTCGAATCATTATAAACCATTTCATTTTCAAAGAAGCAATTTGCTAAAGCAATGTATTCAACATCTTTTTATAAAGTGATAGGGAACCCTTGATTTGACTACTTTAACTTTCAATTAATAATATTACAGGTGATCAGCCCGTACCGACCTCCATCTGGTCGTAAGATACCTATGGCATAATTTCAGCCTTAAATTAGACTAGCCCCGCTAGTCTCTTATATGACTGGACTAATCCCACTAGTCTCTTACGTCTCAATCCAATCAATCAGGAATTCATTTGGAAAACCTTGTGTTGGAAAAGAAAGGTTTTACTAAGTTCATTTTATCATTACCAAGAGTATGAAATCATTCAGACTCGTTCAAGTCGAAACTCATTCTTCAGTACAATTCAAGAATGCAAAGAAAGTGAATGGATCAAAGGTAAGCAAAGATCAATGCTATGGTTGAGATCAAATGACCATCAAAGTACGTAAGTTAGGGAAACAGAATAATCTTAGAAATCATTACGGAATAAGGTATACAAATGAAAGATATAGGTTGATCAAAATAATACGCAAATGAGTTCAAAGGTTCTTATAAGGTTAACAAGAATTCGAGGTATCCAAAGGAATCAATAGGTAATCAGGGTATAAATCAACAGGTTTACAGTAAGGGTTTAATAATAATCCAATCAAGTCGTTACAAGAACACTATCAGGGTGTTTCAAGGAATCAATAACAGGTATGGTACAAGAATCAATATCAGGGTTCAAGAATCAATAACAGGTTATCACAAGTGTTATAAAAGATCAATACTCTATCATGGCATCATCAATATCCTTTCAATACACAACTTATACAAGTAGGCAGAGTTACTTTCCTGAATTCGATTTCCTGTTTTATGAGGGTTGAAATACTACCACCTAGAACACCTTTCACATTCCAAGCATGAATGCCTTCACGCTCCGAATCTACAATTCAAAATCAAAACCCTAATTAGATTCCCACTCGACATTCTCGGAACGTTTAACAATTACTCCTTATCGCAATTCCATAAGAGTATATATACTCGATCATATTCACATAGCATGCTTATACAATATACTCGTATACTTCAAATCACATAGTCATTAAATCACATATTACGATGTACCATAACACATAGCATATAATCTTTATACCCAAACTCTATAATTGTACAATCCTACATCAAACGACTCAATCCTTTCTTTTATTTCACTAAATTCGAACCAAAACCACCAAATAAACCAATTAATTCCCAGAAATCTTTCATGCATTCAATTGGTGAAATCCTAGGATCAAATTAACTTCTTTTACACCTTTAACCATTCGGCCCTTACAACCAAACACAATCAAGTGCACTCAAATATAATCAAGCATAATCAAACACAATTAACCCTCATTTAATGCAAGTACCAAAATCACATATAAACTTGAGATCAAACCAACACTCATCCTTTTAAATCATTTTTAACTTAATTAGTTACATGCAAAGTTATAACCTGACATGCATTTGCCATTTCATCCAAAACTAAATCGAAATCATCTCTATAATCCATTTAAGTACATAATTCAACTTAATTTCTTAAAAACAAGCATGAACACTCGAAATTTCCAAAAACCAAAACATGCATGCATCACTTTGAATTCTTAAACCACATCTTAATCTATTTATTCAATAATTCCCATCAATAATCAACAATAAACCATTTACATCATCAAAATTAACTTAATATTTTAAAAATCAAGAACCATTCGGGTTTTTAAAGAAACATCACATGAACCTACAGAAAATTGAGTTTTAGTGCTCTAGAGTTCAGTTTATACATCATTACTCACCATCGGTTCACCGGAGTTCATCACCGGTGGCGGTGGTTTCACGGTGGTGCCCCCATTCGGGGGTTTTCAACCTTAAAACATCCTATTTCTTTATCAAACAACAACAAGTATCACATGCATCAACAATTCATCACAAATTAAGAAGATCAAAGTCAAAACTTGCAAGAAGACTTCGAACCAAGGTTCTCGGCTCAACATCACACACGCACATACACACACGCACGCATGCAAACACCTACACACACATGCACAAGATTTAAAGCCCATATATGGATTAAGAATAAAGTTTCATGGAAGAATCCATAGAAATTAAGTGAAGAAGAGAGGTGTACCGAGAGGAAAAGAGAGAGAATGAGACTTCGAGAGTGAGAGAGAAAAGAAGAGAGAGAGAGAGAGAGAGAGAAAGAGAGAGAGAGAGAGAGAGAAGAGAAAATAGAAAGAGAGAGAGAAAATCCAGGGGGGAAATGAGAAAAGGGGAGGGGAGGGTGTATATATATTTGTTTGGTGAGGGTAAGATGGTCCATTCACCGTTCTTTTGATTTTCTTTTTCTCTTTTCCTTTTATTTTCAATCTAGAAACGAACCTAAATAATGAATAACTCTCTCAGAAAATATGAAAATGGAAGGAATATCAATTTTAAAATTTAGAATTCGAAATTAGCTTTCCAACCATATTTTTAAAATAATTTTTGATCGAACGGTTGATTTAATACGAATTTTACAAGATTATATTTAAAATAGCATTTTAAATCCATAAAATCATTTTAAAATACACTGATCACCAAATAAATCCATCTATCATTTTTGTAAAGTCTCTAGGATTATTCGGAAGATAAAAAAACAAATTTCATGCCTTCACCATACTCGGATAATTTTATAAAAATGAATAAGGTTCAATACACCTTAATTAAATCAAATCATTTCCATTAAAATCATTTAAAATCATCCAAATCACGTAATCATGCATACAGACAAGCAAACACATATATTCACATATCACAACTCATATTCGATCACAAAATTTCCCTTGTTATTACTTCCCTTTTTCGTGTAACGGGTCGCGTCTTGTCTAACGGCCCGACAATGAGCGTTTTCAGACACGCTTCACAATCAATCCTTTATACCAACTGACACGTCACCGGAATATAATATTTACTTAAACATTCCCATTCACATAATAACACATAGTTCATACTTAGATACTTTTAATCTCTTTTTAAGACGGGTTCCGTTATACCTGACGGCCCAACAACACAGCTTATCCTCTAAGCTGACTCATCAAACTGGAACGAGTAATTTTACATTTCCAGATACTAATATACAATAAAGATAATTAACCAACAAAATTATTTAACTCTTTATTTAATCACATAATTTATAATTACACCACAGAATTATACTTTATTCACTTAATCACGTCGTGAATTTCCCAGTCGCTACAACAAGTATATTAGTGCTACTGTATTATATAAACAATTAGCATTGTTTATCTCAGGGATTCACATTGATAAGCTCATCTGCTCCAATGTGATGATTTTACAAATTTTAAGTAGCTAAAATAAAACTTTCAATTAATAAACCACACACGTGATGTTTGAGAGATTTTGGTACTACTGCTCTGCAAGTGCCTCTACAGAATTAGCATTTTAAATCAAAGATGGTCTGTTCACTAGGGACTACCATGTCCAGAACTTTTATCAAATTCTAATATAACATAGTATAAGTGTGATATACTCTTTTATTTATAAAATGCAAACATAAATATATATTAAATATTTAAAAAGTAATATAAGCGGTTCAATTTTTCGGTTCGGTTATAGGGATAAAACCGTAACCGTTACCAAACCGTTTCTTCGGTTCGGTTCGGTTACAGTTTTTTTCATTTTTTATCGGTTTTAATTTTTTTCGGTTCCGGTTTTTCGGTTTTCGGTCCGGTTTCGGTTTTATTTGCTCACCCCTACTTGAAGGGGCGTAGTGTGTATTTAATTTTTTTGTTTTTCTTTTCCCCTGTTTGCCAACCGAACCAATACTAGTACCTAAAAAACATGTGCAACAAGGTTTTTGAGAGGATTATTAAGCATAATATATCCTTATAATATAATTCTTTTTGCCTAATATTGAAGTAAAAGTACAGTACTTTCACTTGACAGAAAAATTTAAGGGAAAAAAATTAATGAAGATATATTTGTTGACACCAGAAAATGGTCCTTTAGAAGGAAATGTGAACTAGTATAACGAAGAGTGATTTTTAAATTTTTTGAAAATATAGTTATTTACTCCAAATTTTAAATTTTGTAACTTTATATAGTAATATTTCAACACTAGTTTGACAAAAAAATGAATTTAAGAAAAAAATATTTAGATAAATGGTTTTTAGCCACCCGAAAATGGTAAAAAAGTAAGGAAAATGTTAGATAAGCTCTCGAAAATAATATAATAAATTGGGAAAATTATTTTTTCATGAATGTATAAAGATTATTACAGGGTAGCTTAATAATAGTATTGTCATCAACTTTGGGAATATTATCACAATTAGTAGAAAAGTTTCTGTAAAGTTGTAGACAAATAAACATAGAATATTGAATGAGAAATGGGGAACATATTACATTGCAAGGGAATATTAAATAAGTAAACATAGAATGGGAAATACATTATGTTGTGCAAGACATGCCTGTACTTTAACAAGATTAAGTCAAATTGACAACCCTAAGTAAGTTGTATTGTAATCTTAATTTGCATTTGTACTTGTAACATCTTAAGTCTTTAAAAATGTAAAAGAGCAGACTGGAGTCTTTTTGTTTAAATAGTATCAAGCCTAAGGATTCTATCTGGAAGAAGATCAATAAGATCATGCCTCAGAAGAATTATGAAGAAGCTTAGAGTTGAATAAATCTGTTTGGATAAAAATATTATAAGTCAAAGATCTCTACAAGTCACAGATTTAGTGTTATAGAGAAGTCACTCGAGAACTCCAAATAACTTATCGAGAAGTCAGAAAAGCATATAGAGAACTCACAGAGAGATATCGACAAGCCAAATTGAAGACATGAAGATTGAAGATATCGACAAGTCATTTCTTCACTAGAGAACTCAGAGTTATCGACAAGTCAACATTCATTAGAGAACTCTGAGTTATCGATAAGTCAAATTCCACTAGAGAACTCAGAGATATCGATAAGCCAAAATTCACTAGAGAACTCTGAGTTATCGACAATTCAAATTTGACTAGAGAACTCTGAATTATCGATAAGTCAATAAGCCACTAGAGAACTCAGAGATATCGATAAATCAAAGTGAAGATATGAAGACTAGAGATCTCGACAAGCCAAATTCTCTTATAGAGAACTCAGAGACCTCTACAAGACAAATTAACTATAGAGTATTAGAGATCACGATAAGTTGATATGCTTATCGAGATGTCAAGTTCTCTATAGACCAAATGGAGATCTCGAGGTAAAATCTCAAGTACAATTAGACCAGTTCAATATTCAAGATTAACAATCAACAAACAATCCAAACAGCTGGATTGACAAGTCTATAAAAAGCAGCTTGAAGGATGTGCAAGATCAATGGTGAAGATTAACTGACAAAGGAAGATCAAAGTAAACACAGGATGCTAAGATATGCTAAGCCAGAAATGGAAGATACACTTTTTTATAAAATGGAAATGACAAGTGACGATTTACTAAAGGTTATAACATGTATTATTGTACACTGTGTAAACCAGCAGTTAACTAAATCATAAAGTTAACACTGGTCCTTTAATCAGTTATAAAAATTTAGATAGAAAATCTTGTAACACTCTCAATAAGAAGCTAAGCTCTTTATCAATAAAGAGCCTAGAAATTTTATAGCAAAACATTCTTAATTTTAATATAAAATTAAGTGAGTTTTGAAAGATCTGTGTTCTTTATTATTGCATGTTTAATTTCAGCAAGTAACACATTTCACTACAAAATTTAATTTACTTTGTTCAATCGTAAAAACTTCAATAAAAGCATAAAAATAGTAAAACACATTCACCCCCTCTGTATGTTATTCATTTTCTAACAAGTGGTATCAGAGCAAAATCTGAAAATAAATAGATTCAAGATCTTGGAAGAATGAATACACAGAAGATCAGTAGCATCAAAATTCCTACATTTGACAAAGCTAACTACACTCTTTGGAAAAAGAAAATGTTGCTGTTTATCAAGATGGCCAATCCACTCTATATTCAGATTCTCAAAAATGGGTCCTTCACTCCTATGGTTAGAGTTGAAGAAATAACAGATGGTGATATGGTCATTCCTGCTCATTATGCTCCAAAAGACCCTTTTGAGTACTCTGAGCCTGAAAAGAAAAAGTTTCCCTGGATAGTGGCTTGCAACTGATATTGATATAGTCACTTGATAATATAATGTACAACAACATTGTCAACTGTGACACTACTAAGCAAATTTGGGAAAAGATTGAAATACTCTATGAGGGGACTGAAGAAGTTAGATCTAATCAAAGAATGATACTGATTTTACAATATGAGGGTTTTATGGCCAAGCCAAAAGAAAGTATAACTGATGTGTTTGAAAGATTCAATAAGCTGATAAATGACTTGCAGCTCCATGACAAATACTATAAAGCTGAAGAAGTGAACTTGAAGTTCTTACTTACTCTCCCTGGTCATTTGGAATAGAAAATCTCAGCAATCAGGGAATGGAGAGACTTGAGCAGAATAACTCTGGAAGTCCTGTATGGAATCTTTAAAACATATGAACTAGAAATGATTCAAAGAAAATCATTAAGGTCTGGTCAATGGCATGTTGTAGATGGTTTAAGTGCCCTAATTTTCAATAAAAATCAGATCTCTAATGACGAGCCAAGATCCCAGACTCCAGCTGCCTCAACAAGTGAGCAAAGAACAAATGATTCACAAGAACAGGTCACTCTAGAATTGGAAGAAGATGAGTTCTACACCTTGGATGAACTTGATGAAATTGATCAGTCAATGGCCTATCTGGAAAGAAAGTTCTCTAACATTAGAGTAAAGAAGCCAAGATTTTTCAAGGGTAAAGGACAGTCTTCTGGAAAAGAAAAGGGAAGTACACATCTGATAGAAAAAATGGTTACAAAACTAGATCTGTTGACAGATCAAAGATAAGGTGTTTCAACTATGATGAACTGGGCCATTTTGCTACAGAATGCAGGAAACCCAAGAAAGCAAAGAAAGACAAAGCTTATCTTGAACTGGAAGCAAAGTATGAAGCTCTTCTGAAGAAACAGCAAAGCAAAGCTTATATTGCAGAGGGAAAAAGTTGGGATGATTCTGATAATGATGAAGATGAGGAAGTTGGAAATTATGCTTTAATGGCCTTGGAGCAAGGAGAGTCATCCTCATCAAAATCACATGTACCAGCTCTCACTACCATTGATTTAAATGTAAGTCAATATAAGAAAATTATAGAAAATATGAGCACAGAATTGTTTCACATTCATACAAGTATAATTGTTGCTAATGAAGAAGTTAGCAGATTGACAAAGATAAATGAGAAGCTTAAAAGTGAGAAATAAGAAACTGAATTATTGTTGGTAGAGCTTGAAACTGTAAGACAAGAAAATGCATATCTTAAGAACAAGCTCAAGTGTGCAAGTGAAATAGAAGCAGCGCTAAGGGAGAAGCTAAAAAAGAATGAAGTTAAATTGAAATCCTTCAAGAATGCATCTGAGTTAATTGGGCAGTACCATGAGAAAAATAAGCCATGTGCAAACATTGCCATTGGTCTTGATTATGATGCTTTGAATAGCAAGAAGAAGAATATAGGTGACAAAGAGAAAACAACAGAAGCTGAAAATGTTCCAACCATCCTGAAAAAGGTTGATTCACCTATGTTCAAGGCATGTGAAGTAAATTTCAGCGAGGAAGAGTTGATTATCAAGCAAGAAGTTGCTAATGAAGATAAAGAGAAGAAAAATGTAGAAGCAACTTCATCTCCCAAAGCTGAAGAGAAGCTCATGGATAAACAAAGCTCCAAGACACCTATCAAAGAAACCAAGACCGAAGATGCAAGGAAGAAGAAAAATAGAAATGGGAAAATTGGAATAAACAAAATCAATAATTTTGCTTATGTTGCAGATGCTCCAAGAAAGAAGTGTGAAAAATGTGGCTCTGTAAATCATCTGACTCACCTTTGTAAAAAGGTTGTTAGCAAGCTAGCTGAAGGAGCATGCAAATACAATGAAGCAAATGCAAATGATCTCTACTCATTCTGTGACAAATTTGACTGTATCCCTTGCAACTTGAAAGTGATGAAGAGTTGTCACAAACTGAGAATAGACCTTAAAGAAACACAAATTGGGTCTACATCAGATGGGAAAATGCACAACAGTCATTGAATTCTATTTTATCTGAAACAACTCATTCTACTTCTGCTAAATTATTTAACAAGAAGAAAGTACCTAACACTGCTTGGGTTGCTAAACTCACTTAAAACTCATTGTGTACAGGGCAAAGTGAAGAAAGTCATATGGATCATTGACAGTGGGTGTTTCAGACATATGACAGGTGATAAGGCCCTGCTATCACAGTTTGAGGAGAAGGTTGGTCCTTTGGTGACCTTTGGAGACAATAGAAAATGATTCACAATGGAATATGGCAATATTGTTTTTTGAAAATGTTATCATTAATGATGTAGCACTGGTAGCTGGTCTTGAAGTGAATCTTCTCAGTGTTAGCCAATTTGCAGATAAAGGTTTTGAAGTCTTATTCAACAAAGAAGAATGCACTTTTATTAGCAAAAAACTGGTGAAGTTGCTCTGAAAGGAGCAAGGAAAGAAAGTTTGTTTGTTACAGACTTGGACTCAACAAATAAGGATGGAATTTGCTGCTTCTACACCAAGGCATCAGAAGAACAAAGCAAGTTATGGAATAAGAAATTGTCTCACTTGAATTTCAAGGCTATTAACACCTTGGTCAAACATGAGTTAGTAAGAGACATGCCTAAACTGGAGTTTGCCTAAGTTGAAGTTTGTGAAGCTTGTCAGAAAGGAAAAATGAAAAGATCAAGTCACAAGTCAAAAACTGTGAATTCTATAAATGCACCATTGCAACTTATTCACATGGACTTGTTTGGACCAGTAAATGTCTTATCAAATTCAAGGAACAAATATGCACTTGTAATGGTGGATGATTTCTCAAGGTATACTTGGGTAGAGTTAATGCACTCTAAAGATGAGACTCATCACATCATAATTGAGCACATAAAGAAGATAGAGAAACAGGCTGAAGATCAAAGCTGTGTAAAGAGATTGATAAGTGATAATGGAACATAATTCAGAAATGCAACATTAAGTGAATTCTGCAAAAATAGAGGCATTGTTCAAGAGTTCTCATCTCTGCTGCTAGAACACCTCAACAAAATGGAGTGATTGAAAGAAAGAACAGAACATTAGTTGAAGCTGCTAGAAAAATGCTGCAAGATGCCAAGTTACCAACAAGTTTTTGGGAAGAAGCTGTTAACACTGCATGCTATACTCAAAACAGATATCTCATTAACAAGGCCCATGGAAAATCACCTTACTCAATCATATATAAGAGAAAGCCTACTGTAAAGCATCTTCATGTGTTTGGAAGCAAGTGTTACATTTTAATAGACAACTCTAAATATGTGGGAAATTTTAACTCAAAGGTTTTTGAAACAATTTTTCTAGGATATTCATTGGAGAGAACTGCCTACAAGGTCTATGTGATTGATCAAAAGAAGATTATGGAAAGCACAGAAGTGACTTTTGATGATGACAAGTGTCCAGGATTGGAATGCCTTGATGATAATGAAGCTGAAGCCCTTGCATTTGAAAACTTCAACGTTAACAGTCATTCTGATGAAGAAGATGAAGCTATTGTACAACAGATGATGAATGAAGAGACTACTGAACTGGAAAATCATGGGAATGGAAGCTCATTTCAAACACCTGAATTTGATAACACGGACTCAGGGGGAGAAAGAGAAGAAGGATCTACAAGTCATACCAATGATGAAGAAAATGATGAAGGCACAAGTCAACAAACTCACACAAGGAAGTGGGATAAAAGTCATACGAGAGAAGCAATTATTGGTGATCCTACTGCTGGTGTGAGAACTAGAAGTGCAACTGCTAATGAGTGCCTACATGCATGCTTCCTATCTCAAGTAAAACCTAAGAAAACTGAAGAAGCTCTAATAGATCCTGATTGGATATCTGCCATGCAGGAAGTGTTGAATCAGTTTGAAAGGAACAAAGTTTGGGAGTTAGTTCCCGCACCAAAGAACATAAGTATAATTGGAACAAAATGGGTGTTCAGGAACAAGATGGATGAAAATGGTATAGTTACCCGAAACAAGGCAAAGTTGGTTGCTAAAGGCTACTCACAGGAAGAAGGAATTGATTATAATGAAACTTTTTCTCCACATGTAAGACTTGAAGTAATAAGGATTTTTCTAGCATTTGCCGCACATTCAAATTTTAAAGTATGTCAAATGGATGTCAAGAGTTCCTTCCTAAATGGTGAGCTAGAAGAAGAGGTTTATGTGCAACAACCACCTGGCTTTGAAGATCCAGAATTTACAGATTTTGTGTACAAGTTACTCAAGGCTCCATATGGACTAAAGCAAGCACCTAGAGCTTGGTATGATACGTTGTCAGAATTCCTACTTAAACATGGTTTTACTAGAGGGACTATAGAAAAAACTCTCTTCTACAAGAAACATGGTGTTGATATGATCCTAGTTCAAATTTATATGGATGATATCATCTTTGGTTCTACAAATGAAAATCTTTGTCAAAGATTATCCGGGCTTTTGCAAAGTGAATATGAAATGAGTATGATGGGTGAATTAAGTTACTTTCTTGGACTTCAAGTCGGTCAAAGAAGTGATGGAATCTTCATCAGCCAAACTTAGTACGTCAAAGATTTATTGAAAAAGTTTGGTATGGTGGATTGTTCACCTGCATCTATACTTATGTCTGCAGCAACAAAGTTGGATGAAGATAAAAAGGCAAAAGTGTAAATATTTCAAGCTATAGAGGGATGATTGGATCATTACTTTACTTAATTGCAAGTAGACCAGACATCATGTATGCTACATGTTTATGTGCAAAATTTCAAGCCAGTCCAAAAGAATCACATTTGATGGCTGTAAAAAGGATTTTCAGATACTTGAAGGGGACTCCAAACTTGGGATTATGTTATCCTAAGGGAACTGGTTTTAAAGTTGTTGGTTACACAGATGCATATTTTTCTCGATGCAGGGTTGACAGAAAGAGTACTAGTGGAAACTATCAATTTCTTGGACAAAGACTTGTATCCTGGTATAGCAAGAAACAACAATTTATATCAACTTCTACAACAGAGGATGAATACATAGCTACAGGAAGTTGTTGTGCTCAAGTGCTTTGGATTAGAAATTAGCTAACGGATTATGGCCTAGTGTTACAGAAAATTCCTATCATGTATGATAATACTAGTGCTATATCTATATTTGCTAATCCAGTTAATCATTCTAGAACAAAGCACATTGACGTAATGTACCATTTTATTAGAGAACATGCTACAAATAGTACCATTGAGCTCATTTTTGTTCCAACAGAAAAACAATTAGCTGACATTTTTACTAAACTTTTGGATGAAGCAACTTTCACTAGACTTGTAGGTGAAATTGGAATGCTTAATTCTTCATCCTAAGGCAAGAACTCAGCTAATGTTTTGCAGCAGATTAATTTCCAGTAAATCAAAATTAATTTGATTCAATTGGAAATTAACTGAAATATGAATTATAAATATTTCATAAATCTCTGAACATTTATTTTCAAAACAAAAATTTTAGCTTGGAATTTTTCAAATTCTAAGTAAACTGCTCAGTTGTTAATTTACATTTTTAATATATGAAACTAACACAAGACAGAATTAAAGTTTTCAAAATTATATAGAGAACTGAGTTCTCGATAAGTCTAACTGACTTATCGACAAGTCATTTTAAGACTTCTCGAGTAAGTTCTCGATAAGTCAATTTACTAACTTCTCGATAAGCTTTATTATGACTTATCGATAAGTTCTTGTAAAGTTCTCTAGTAATGATAATTCACAGAGTTCTCTACAAGTATAATTTTTAGACTTCTCAATAACTCATAACTGAAATAATTAAACTTAATAAATTATTTTGGTAAAATAGTTTTGGCAAATTTATTCTAATTTTATTTTGGATTTATTCAAATAAAAGTTAGAATTAATTCAGTCCATTTTTGGAAAAACTGGGTATTTATTTGACATCTCGATATGTCAATTTTCAGTTCTTTATAAGAGTAATTTAAAATGACTTCTCGATATGCTTTTTATTTCTTAAAATGACTTCTCGATAGACTAATTCCAAACATCTATTTTTGAGTTCTCGAAAAGTCATTTGTGTTTACTATAAATACCCAGAAATATCGATACATATACATACTTACAACTTTCGAGATCTCAAGTGACCTAGCACTTCAAGAAAAAATCGATTTCTCTCTTGTTTTTACTCCTTTTTCAAAAATTCTTCTTACCCATTCACTCTCATCAATCAAAAACGACACTAAATGTTGCAAGAGCCTCTATTCCAGAGAAAGGAACAAACTATCTCACTTTTACTGATGCTAACCAGGCTCCTTACAGTTTCAAGGGGTTTGTGAAACTTTTGGCTGAATCTTATCTTGCAGGAGCTTTGACTACAAATCATGTTCTGTATCTGGATGTTCTGCATGAATTCTGGATTACAGCAGTAGTGAGGACTGATAAGAATGACAACTCTCTCTATGGTGGTGACATGCACAATTGGAGGCCAACTAATAGAGTTCAATGAATAAGATGTGAATAGAGCTTTGGGGTTGCCAATTGAAAATCTGGTGGAGGTACCAACTCCTGATGAACTGACTGAGTTTATGGACTTCATCAACTATGGTGGATAAATCAACATGTCAAGCTTGAACAGAACAAATCTAAGGAAGAAGTGGTCTTTTATCTTTGATTCTATAGTGAGGGCCTTCACGTGCAGGAAGACAGGGTATGGCAACATTTCAAGTGTGATGCAAAAACTGATTTACTCAATTGCCCATAACAGACACTTGAATATTGGTCTATTGATCCTGGAAGAACTTGCAACCAAGCTAACAATGCCCCTGTCAGCTAGAGGTAAGGAAATTTTCTTTCCTAGATTTATTATGTCCACTTTAAATCATAAAGTAGGAGACATTCATTTATTAAATGATATAGATAGCACAAAAATATGCAATTGTAAGCAAGTGTCCAAAATAATATTTGGTTCACTTACTACAAAGAATAAGATAAATGTAAGCCTGAAAATCACTCCATTCATGTTGGAGAGGTTTAGGACTTACCCTTACCCAATGCCTGACATGAGGTCAAATGTACAATCTAGCACATCTATGATCCCTGACTTTGTGGAAGTACAAACACAGGAACACCCACAGGGATCTTCCAAAGCTGAAACCATTCCTTTAAAACCAGTAGAAGCTAGGAAACCAACCACCTCATATTCTCAAAAGGATGAGGTGAGTGAAAAGAAGAGAAATGAGATCACCCTAACTGTTATAACTGAAAGTGGTGAGGATCAACATGAAACTGAGTCACCCTTGGTCAAGAGATCAAAGAAGAGTAAAAAAACTGAGCTGACCACTCAAGCCACCTCTGTATCCTCTCAACAGGATGCAATTATAAAAATGGGGACTAAACAAACTCTAGATACATCCTCTCAATAGGGTGTGTCTATTAAAAAGAGCATTCACCCCCATGCACCATGTATAGAGTCTGCACAGCCTGCACCTGAAGCAATTCAAGTGTATGGTAGGAGAAATAAGGATGGCACACATATTGAGAGCACATCTCTTGAAGCTCCCTCATTCATTCAGGGGGAGCTTCCAACACTCACATCTGAGCAACAAACTCTCATATCTCAAATTTCCTCTCTACCAACAGTACTTGAATCTAATTCTCAAATGCAAGCTAACTCAACTGACTTGGTTCAAGAAACCTTGCTCACCACCCAGACACCTCAATTAGATGGTGAGAGGCTACTAGTTGGGGTAGACCTTAATAACACCATCAAAACCATGGGGGGTTCATCAGTTTTTACTGAAGACCCATGGAGATACCAAATGCACCTTCATGTGAAAATCGGTCTTCACAGACTATAAGGTTTGAGGGTAGTACTCCTGAGAAGGAGCTGTCTAAATCCTTTCCAATTCAATTGGAGGTTCCTCATGTAGGAACAACTCCCCTCAAAACCCTAGAAAAAACTGTCTTGGCAGTAGATGTTAGGAGTACAATTGCCAATGATCCTGTCATAGGGGAGGCAAGTATAGCACATTCAGGTGACAGTGTGGTGCAAGACACACAAGGGTTTGAGACTGGTGCACATGACAATAACCCAGTCAAATCCACTCCAATTCAATTGGAGGTTCCCACAACTAGTGTGGAACAACAACTGGTCATAAACACAGAGCAATCTGTGAGTAAAACTATGACTTCAGTCACAGGTGTTTCTGAACCCTCCACTTCAAACCCTCAACAACCACACATCTTATCACAACGGCTGCAAGAATCTAGTTCTCAACCTACATCTATAGATGATCTTCTAGTTGAACAGATTTCTGGACTGGAAAATATCTCTCAGCATCTACTCACTTCTGATATGAGCATTATCAAGCCATCATGCTCACATACAATGAAGATGTTAAAAAACAGAAGGTGAAGATTGTAAATGATGAGGAACAGGATGGAAATGTAGATGCATGGCTATCTCAAGATTTTCTTTTGGAAATTAATAAAGTCTTGGCCAGATTCAGGGGTGAGTATGTCACAATTCTTGGGAACAATGCCAAAGTCCCGACTCCACAGGAGGTCTATGATGCAGTAACTGAGGTCTACAAAGCTCAATTTAAGGCTTTTCACCTATTTGGTAAAGCCCTAGAACTCAAGTTGACTGGTCATGAAGACAGGATAAGGAAGCTGGTAAAGGATAAAATGGATGAGATTATACCATCTCAAGTAAAGATCACCTCCAAGTTCAAGCACTTTACTGAGAAAATGTCAAGGATGGATCTTACTTCTATTGCAAAAGAAGTCAAAAATCTCAAACAATCATTCTTCTCTCTTCATATAGTGTTCCAACAGCAAATCACTCACTCAAATGACACAAAGATCAAGTTGGAGCAACTTCATCAAAATGGATATGAGCCTTCGGCCTTGGTCATGGATGGTATCAAACAGGCTGTAGAAGCAACCTTTGGTTCCTCAACATCTACTAGATCTTATCAGCCTAGATCCGCTTCCACAAATCTGCAAATCCAATATCTTCAAACTCAAGTCTCAGAATTGTAGTCCTCAAATGCTTCTCTCAGTGCACAAGTCCAAGCCTTGATTTCTCTTGTAAAGAGTCAACAAACTGACATCCAGACCCTGGTGGACTCTCATAAGCATCTTCAAATGCATAATTATGTTGCTTTGGGGGCCATCATGGGAAAAATCAACATACCACTACCTTCCCTACCTGAACAAGTAAGGCCAGAAATTCCAACTCCCCTCCTCATTGCCTATTACTAAGACTGAGGGGGATATTGAGGCTAGAATTCAACAATTTAAATCTAAGGCTAAAGAGACTGTTCTAATTGGTCAAAGCTCAAGTGCTCAAATTGATGTTAGAAAGGAAAGACTTCAAAGGGCTGCAGAAGGACCAAATAAAGATCAGGAATTCAATGACCTTCTTGCAGCACTAAGAGTGTCCCTTAAAAATAACTATGTGACTTGCAAGAAAGCTTTGGCCAAGAACATCAACTTCTGAAGGGTAGTGGTAGTGAAGACTGATAACTTTCTGGAGAAAAGATTTGTCATGAACATTGATGATGGTGGTGTAGACAGGTGCATTCAGGTGACTCTCACAAATCTCTAAACTCTAAGAGCATCTGAACTTGATGTGATGATTGACAGAGTAAATCCAGTCATTCAAGAAGATACTCAACTTCTCCAAGAGCTTAAAAAGGCACAGATAGAAGCTTTTCCAGAAGCCTATCTATATCCAAACCAATGAGTAGTTTACATCTGCCCAATAACCAAACAAGCCAGACATCTTCTTGTTCCCAAACATTGTGTCAGATCAAACATAAGGATGATCATGACATTGCAGTCTGACTTGAAGCATAAAAAGAACAAGAAGCATGAAGATGTAGAGATGATAAACATTTTGGAGAGATATGTTGTGAACCCTGACACCATGCTGCCAAATACACATTATAATCTAAGAAAAGACAAGGATGATGATGAGCAGAAGAAAGATGTTCAAAATCCTTCTGGCTCAAATCCAAGTCAATTCACTAAGCCATCTGGAAGGAAAGGTGGAGAGAAGAAGAAGGAGGATGATAAAAAAGATGAGGAGAAGAAGAGAAGAAGTGAGAGGAGAAGTAAAAAGAATCATGATGGATCAGAACCACAGCAAACCCTAAAAATCCAAATAGCTCTAGCTCAATCTCTAGCCAAAACTTTTATATCAACAACCTCAATAAACTAACCACTCTCAACCTCTAAGCCAAAATTTCTGTACAAATAAACAGCTAACTCTTTCCTAAAAATTCCAATCACCACATGCCAAACAAATCTCAAGAAAATCACAATCTTACCTTTAGCCAGGCCTTCACTAAAAGTCAATCTCAAATATGTTGGGAGAAAGCATAAGAAAGCCAAGCTTACAAAGAAATGAGAATTCACTGAAAGGGCCATCTGAAACTGTTTCAAGCAATCTGACTTTCTACCTTTAAATTGGTGCATCTCAAATAAAGATCATTTTCAACAACCTGCTGAGGAAATAGTCAGAGTCTGGGTTGTATCTCTTAGGGAAGTTAGAATTTTCTATGAAGATGGGTCCTTCATCTTCCTTGGCATTGATTTAATGGATTCTCTTTCTCCCACAGAAATTGAGAGAATAATAAGTTTGCTAAAGGAGAAGGATACTTCTATAAGGGCATGGAGATGAGTTATAGGTGAATGGTTAATTACAAGGGAGGAAACAAGAAAAAAAAGGCTGAATCTGAAAAAAGAGTGAGGAAGTATGATGAGGAAATTGAGATGTTCATAAAAAAATCTGAAGAGCTCAAGGCCAAAGGAATTAGTAGAATCTCTAAGGATGGGAAATTTCTAAACATCAAAGCTAGTGGATTCTCAAAATTTAGGATTGATTTACTAGACAGTGGTTATCCAAAGGTTGCAAGAAAAAACTTGTAGAAGCTCTAAGTGGAACACCTATCATAGAAGAACTGGAAATTCTTGATCACTTGAAGGATGTTCTTAGGTAAAGAACTGTCTTTACCTGATACTTGTAACCATTCAAACTATATAAATTTCCTAATGTATAAAAGTTATAATTTTATCAAGCTTTATGTATTAATTTCATTTTCTATTTTTTTAACTTGGGGTTAGTCTTGTTAACAAGCATGAATTTGTGTTAAGCAATCTTCTCACAAATTAGGGGAGATTGTTATGCAAGACATGTCTGTACTTTAACAAGACTAAGTCAAATTGACAACCCTAAGTAAGTTGTATTGTAATCTTAATTTGCATTTGTACTTCTAACATCTAAAGTCTGTAAAAATGTAAAAGAGCAGACTGAAGTCTTTTTGTTTAAACAGTATCAAGCCTAAGGATTCAATCTGGAAGAAGATCAAAAAGATCATGCCTCAGAAGAATTATGAAGAAGCTTGGAGTTGAATAAATCTGTTTGGATAAAAATATTCTAAGTCAAAGATCTCTACAAGTCACATATTTAGTGTTATAGAGAAGTCACTCGATAACTTTAAATGACTTATCAAGAAGTCAGAAAAGCTTATAGAGAACTCACAGAGAGATATTGACAAGCCAAATTGAAGACATGAGGATTGAAGATATCGACAAGTCATTTCTTCACTAGAGAACTCAGAGTTATCGACAAATCAATATTCATTAGAGAACTCTGAGTTATCGATAAGTCAAATTCCACTAGAGAACTCAGAGATATCGATAAGCCTAAATTTACTTGAGAACTCCAAGTTATCGACAAGTCAAATTTGACTAGAGAACTCTGAGTTATCGATAAGTCAATAAGCCACTAGAGAACTTAGAGATATCGATAAGTCAAAGTGAAGATATGAAGACTAGAGATCTCGACAAGCCAAATTCTCTTATAGAGAACTCAGAGACCTCTACAAGAAAAATTAACTATGGAGTATTAGAGATCTCGATAAGTCAATATGCTTATCGAGATGTCAAGTTCTCTATAGACCAAATGGAGATCTCGAGGTAAAATTTCAAAGTACAATTTGCAGACCAGTTCAATATTCAAGATTAACAATCAACAAACAATCCAAACAGCTGGATTGACAAGTCTACAAAAAGCAGCTTGAAGGATGTGCAAGATCAATGGTGAAGATAAACTGACAAAGGAAGATCAAAGTAAACACAGGATGCTAATATATGCTAAGCCAGAAATGGAAGATACACTTTTCCTAAACTTAAAATGATAAGTGACAGTTTACTAAAGGTTATAGCATGTCTTATTGTACACTGTGTAAACCAGCAGTTAACTAAATTATAAAGTTAACACTGGTCCTTTAGTCAGTTGTAAAAATTTAGATAGAAAATCTTGTAACACTCTCAATAAGAAGCTAAGCTCTTTATCAACAAAGAGCTTAGAAATTTTGTAGCAAAACATTCTTAATTTTAATATAAAATTAAGTGGGTTTTGAAAGATCTGTGTTCTTTATTACTGCTTGTTTAATTTCAGCAAGTAACACATTTCACTACAAGATTTATTTACTTTGTTCACCCATAAAAACTTCAAGAAAAGCATAAAAACTGTAATACACATTCCCCCCTGTATATTATTCTTTTCCTAACATATTGCAACTGAAAATTAGATAATGAAAGAAACTCTCAATTTTTTTAGGCATCCGCAAGATTAACTATGTACTGATCAAACTCTGGATCCGCAATCTCGTTAACAATCTCATCATCTACATCCTCATCATCTTGTATCTGAGGGGATGTATGCATATGACCTCCCTCCCCATATCTGTGGGTCGAGGTGTACCTACTCGACCGAGTATCACGCGATGGGCATGGGTGGGGCCCTGAGTGCCATGATATATGGTTGTAACCATACCAGTATCATCGTGGCCTTGAGAAAAATCTCCAAGTTTGACAATATATTTCGCATATTTTTTATCCCACTGCTAATCCTCTTCACGTATTTTTTTCACCCTACACCTTACGACTACATCATCGTACTCCTTTTTCCTCATCTCAAGCTCGTCCTCCATGAAGTCTTAGTGTCGAGATATTTGATTTAACTCATAGTCATGTTCCTCCTTTGAAATGTGACCAGCATTGAAATCTTATTAATTTTTTCTTCATACTCGATCGTTGATTTGATAAACTTCAAGTACATTTTCCCATAGCCAACAAACTGTTCATTGTCACGGATGGCATACCCTTGTGTGGCCCGTATACCTCACATTCTTCTAATAAATTGTTTGACAAAACAGATTCCTGCTCGTTGAGCTTCAGTTGATGCCTGATTATAGTCTCAGAGATGAATATCCAAAAAATAACACGAGTCATTTTATTCCAAAATTATATGCCATTACACCTTAAAAGGGTTTCTGAATAAATTTACATTTCTTTGCAATTATTACAATTGATAAAGATACATAAGTCTGGTACATCAAAAGCTGAAAGCCTAGCCTATTGGTAGTTCCTACCTCAGCTACAGCGACATCAACGCCTATAGGAAACCGCGGAACGTTTCCTATCCGCTCGCGAATTGGGAGCTTGGTCCTGTTCATCTTGTCTATCTGATGTTGTGTGATGAAAGAAGAAAGAAAGGGTGAGCAACAAGCCCACCAAAATAATATGTATACTGATTAACAATATATGAGTATTCTCATAGTACTCATGATAGTCTTGGTCAAAAGAAATGAACCAAGCTGATATCTTAACGCAACCAAGTCGCAAAATATTCAGTATATATATACATATATATATACTTTTCACAATCTTTGAAATCCTCTGACATGTATAATATACACAGAGTTCCACTTTATAACTGTATAAAAATATCGTTGCAAGGTGATCTCATATATCTAACCTTGTCTCAACATTTTTCTGAAACCTTTGTCATTCATAAGACAATCATTAACTAGATATAAGTTTAAAAGATGAAGTTACAAGATACTCTAATATACTTATATCTTTTCTGAATACTACTTGAACTACCACCGTTCAATGTATAAATAGTTCATCCCATAGATTAAGCTACAAGACAAAACTTGTATAGAATCAATCTTTAAAATATCATCAAAATAAAATTAAGTTACGAGATACTTCATTTGATGAAAACATCATTTTGAAAACTCGACCCTGCCAACACTCAACAATCGCTCAACCGTAGCCTTTCTATCGAAGTGCTCTGGGTAGTCTTGCAGAAATATCCAATTGGATGATGAACTCATTACGGGAGTTTGCCGCGCCAGGAAGACCCCTTACGATGATCAGTCGTAGTAGTGCAACCCCACCATTTTCTACATGTAGAGGAGAACCTGTCGGATTTACTTGTCAACCGAACACTGGACTCCTAAGGAATGGACTGTCTTAGCGGAACTTCTGGGCCATTTGGGCCAATATAATAAGGCTGGGCCGGCGCTACTCGACCACTTACGCCACTCCTAGTTCAGATGAAATCCATGACTCTGAAACGTAAAGCTCGTCCCCCCATTTCCCAAGTAGAAACTTGTTGATACGGCTCCACCAAGAAGTCGCATCTAGTTAGAAAATATCTGAATATTATTATTTAAATAATATTCCAATAAAGAATAATCTTTTTAAAAATAATTGAAGTAGAAGTTGTAAAACTTATACTTGCAATGAATATTAAATGACCAAAGATATACTTATACGAAAGTACTATCTTTATTTGAATAATCAAAAGTAAGTTTGATTATCGACACATTATTCTTTAATAAAATTAAGAATAATAATTAGTAAATAATCGGAGTCATAAGTCCTCGAATGAATATTCAAATAATAATATTCATTAATAAATTAAGCGGTGTCATAAGTCCTTGAATGAATATTTAAAATAATATTTAATAATAAAATAAACGGGGTCATAAGCCCTCGAATGAATATTCAAAATAATATTCAATAATAAAATAAACGGGGTCATAAGCCCTCGAATGAATATTCAAAATAATATTCATTAATAAAATAATGTTATCGAATAAACCTTATTTGATTCATAGTTTTAAAAACTATTCATATATATATATATAAATATATATATTATACTCGGGAGCATCGACTCCCGGTTTTAAAAAAATATTCTCCTTTGGGTCCCCTATACTAAGGGTATATGCAAATTACCGCTTATCTCTAGCATAGGTATTATCAACTGAATCAGCATATATATGTATCAAGAATACGAAACAGGCATGTATATATACCATATCACATGCTACAATATATCGCAAGAATCTGCTAAATAACCATTATGCATCTATCACAAGATAATGCATGTACAAGTGTATACATCACAACAATAGTATAACGGATAGAAAACTTGTCTGAGTGCTCCCGGATAGACTTAAGCTTAGATGGGTCCGATAAACTATGAACAACAACATAAGTCGGAATTAAACCCCGATCGCTTAAGAAACTAGACTTTAACCATTTAGAGTCCTAACGTTCACTTTCGCGCTTAACGATTCACTTAAGTCGCTCGAGTACCCTCGGCTCCACCATTTTTAATAAATTAACCATTAAGAGTTTTAAGGCGATTCTTTCGCGAGTACCTTACCAACTGCCTAATACTCTCTACGTAAATGTTTCATACCCCAATTAGTCATTTAAGGTCCTTAACCAAGGTTTCAAAGTAAGGCGAGGGGTAATGGTTCGGTCGCGAAACGCCGTTACTTAAAACGGTCGTTTCTCCTAAACCGTACATCGGATTCAAGCGTACCACATATCAATACGAAGCTCGTACATGAACTATCTAAACATGGCAATGGTCAAAACCTAACAGTGAATTCAAGGGTTCTGATGTTAAGAACAAAAATAGTCTACGGTAAATTGGGCATTACGACGGCTATGTTTACGCGATTACCCAAATTTATACCACTCCAAATCAACCCACAATCAACCCACAATCATAACCCAATCAAAAATCCATCCATACTTCACCATAACAGCCCCAACAACTCAACATTATCAATTTATACTATTCTCAAACATGAATTTAAACTATACTTAAGTTCATTAATCAATACTCCAAGAATTACAACTCCAAAACATTACAACACCAACTATCCTCTACATTCACAACAAACAAGCCTCTCATGAACTATAACAACATAACTAAACCTAATACTCAAGTAAAGTTAGGGTTTGGAGGGGTTATACCTTCCTTGGAGAGTGGAGAATCAAGTAACTAGCTTGGAATCACCCTTAAAAGTCCTTATCCAAGCTTAATCTAAACAAAAACTCAAGAACAAAAATTTTAATTCTTGAAAAACACTATTCACCATCTTCTTCCATGATTTTTAGGAAGATATTGTGAAGGAATTTGGAGCTTAGATTCATAGGATAACTATATCTAAGTATGAGGAACCTTGGATAATTACCTCATGATTTAACAATGCTTGGAACTAGGATTTTGAATTTTTCCTCTTTGAAAAAGAAGAAAAGCCGAGAGCTTTGATGAAGAAATGAAATAAACTTTGTGTTTTGGTGAAAATGAAATGTTTTGGCTTGGTTGGTTGCTTTTGATTTGTTTTGTTTTGTTACCTTTTACCATGGTAACTTTTGTGTGGTTCTAAATCAACCAACAACACACTTTGCTTTGGTCATGCTTATGTCACCATGTGATGTCACCCTCCCACCTTTGTCCTCTTCTTATTGGTTTGATGACATCATCCCCACTAACCTCTTTGATTAGCTTCTAATTACTTGGCTAATGACCGCTGATCTGTTATACGGTTCGCTTAACTTTCATTTTCGTTTATCGTTTGAGGGATCATACACGGGATCTTATTACTTGGGTTTCCTTAACCTTTCTCAATACATTCCTTTTATGATCCTCTCTTATAATCCTTGAATTTAAATCCTTTTAATCATGTTACCTTATACTCAATTCTTTTGGTATCTGGTGGATTTTCGGGAAAAATTAAAGTGTTCGGATTTGGATTCTGACGATCTTTACATACACTTATATACCACATAGAGTACTAATAATATCCCAGAAGATCAATATAAGAACCCCTACATAGTGTGGCATGAAAAGTTTTCTTATTCAGCATAATCAGCAAAACACTAATCATAAGGGTTTCAAAAAAATTCCAAAATTTGGGGTTATTACAGTCTCCCCTCCTTAAAAGGATTTCGTCCCGGAATCAGATAGAAAATGAATAGGGATACTTCCTTAGCATTGCACTTTCTAACTCTCAAATAAATTTTCCCACATTGTGGTTCTTCCATCAAACTCTGAATAGTTTGATAACCCTTCTCCTAAGCACTTGTCCCTTTTTCAGTCTATAACCCTTTCTGGTTGTTCCATATAGGTTACGTCTGGTTGCATGTCTATGCGCTCATATGCTCCTATTTATCTGGCATCCGAATTACACTTCCTTAACATTGTTACGTGAAACACGTTATGACTTGCTACATGTTCGGGGGTAGGGCTAGCTCATATGCTATCTTCCCAATACGTCTTAATATATCCAAGGGTCCAACAATTCGTGGCTTAGCTTTCCTTTCTTTCTGAACCTCATCCATCCTTTCCAAGGGATACCTTTAACATTACTAGGTCCCCTATTTCCTATTCCTTGTCCTTTCGTGTCAAATCAACATACTTTTTATGTCTATCTTGGGCTACTACCAGCCGTCCTCTGATTAGATCTATCATACTCTTGGTCCTTTGGACCACTGCTGGTCCGAGCATCTTGCGCTCTGCAACATCATCCTAACATAAGGGAGATCGGCATTGTCTTCCCTTAAAGATCTCATAAGACGACATCTCGATACCTAACATACGATCTATTATCGAGAGAAAACTCAATCCGCGTTAAGTGATCATTCCAAATTCTTTCAAGTCTATTGCACAGACTCTCATTATAGCTTTTAGCATTAGAGCTTTTGCTTCTCAATACCCATTCTTTTCCAGTTCGTAATCGCTACTACCTTCCGTTCCTAATATTATACTGGTTATACTTTTGCTCGTTAGCGTTCTATAACCTTTTAATAACCACATCAACCTTAGTATCACTAACGCGTTAGAATCGGAATACCACCGTACTGATACTACTTCCTTTAGCTGCTTCCATCTTCGAAAGCTTGATCCATCATATAGAAGTAAAGGAATTTGTTGAGAGATCACTATGATCATGAACACTTGTTCTATTGCATAGTTAGTACAGAAGGTAGCCAGCCTTTAGTACTTGACAAGCAATTAAACAACATGTGGTATCCTACTAGGCTTCTATCACACAGATAGATAGTCATTCGACAATACCTCCCCTTCTGGAAGGGTTGTTCTTCTCAGCTCATATGAAATGAAAAGGAGAGAAAAGAACGAATTGAAGAGAATTATATATATGTAAAAAAAATACTGCCACAAAATATCTGGCTTTGAATCTACCTCTGAACTATAGAGGTTTGTCATAGGAGAACAAAACATATACGTATTTATATCAACATCAAGTATTTTAGCATCGTATTTTACATGCCTAAATATTTTTTCTATTCCGTCCATCATTCTATGGACCCATGCTCTTCCTCGAGCTTATACACAATCACCTTTGAAACTCCCTTGATATCGAAAATCGAATCTGGGATCTCATTCTAGACATCATCGTTACTAGAATTCTATGCTTGCACCGCAACCTTCCTCATATAGTAATACGACTCTCTTTTCATAAGAGGGAATAAATATTCAATAGGTAGATACTCTACTTAATTAGTCTATCAATGATAACTTATACACTACCACGACCCGATTAGTGGTACTCAATCTCAACATCCATTCTAATACAACTCTCACGGTTGTAATCAGCTCATTAATCGTAGAATCATTGCTGCATTACTATGGTCCACTACTGACCTATTGTCGTCATTCACTTTCCATGAAATCTTAATATCTAACCATACGGAGTCCATACATGTCGTATAGAATTCTTCTAAGGAATTAACATAATCACCATTCATAATTCATGAAGAACATTCCAAATTCTGATGTACTTTCATGACATGAAGCAGATAAAATTGCAGAAGAGTTCAATCAAAGCAACGATAGCAGGTTAATACCATTCTTAATCATATGCCTTAAATAGAAGACTTAACTTAAAGGTTCGTCTAGTCCTTTTTGAAACATGGTCCTGGCTTTTTCTCAAGATATGACCTTATAAGATAGATAGCCCGCTCACGGCGATTTCATAAATTAAATCTTTACCAAACTACTATCACGGTTGAGTATCGCACAATCATCAGAAGGAATGTCAATCTTTCAAACCATAATACAATCTTCATGGCTTTAACCATTATCACTGTATTCCTCTGGCACAAGCGCCGATAATTGTCTTCTTACACTTAATGTGTCAGCCACCTCTTTGGCCTTTCCCGATAGTAAAATTTCCTTACAATCAATGTCGTTTGAACGATCTCCAACTAAATTTTCTACCTCATTTCCAATCACTGCTTGTGTGAAGATGGTTTCCTTAAAATCTGATGAGTAAAAAAAAATATAACACCATTTCTCCATAAGTTATTGCCTCAGTCTTTAGAGGTTAATCACTGTCACGACTGACTCTCAATCATACTTAGAACATCTTTTATCTTAGGCCCTAATTGCCCTGAACAATTTCGACCTTTACTGGTTCGATCCATATTTTCTCGTGGTTTAACACGTGCCCCACTTGGCATCATTATAATTACGTCATATTTCCTTTATCAACATTTCTATTCTTGAGAATTTTGAATATTACCTTTCTCCTTGTAAAACCTCTAAGGTTATCCTTGAATCGTTCCTCCTGTATTCCCTAGATACAGGGCATATCAAAATACCATTTACTAATACTAGAACCACCGTCTATGTACTTCTAAAAATTTCTCCACTGATTCTTACAGGTTGTTATTACCTTAATCCTTTCCAATTCATACTGTCAAAACTCATACTATCCCTATTAAGGGTGAAATGCCAACCTTTATTCATTCCCCTAGGATTCATTTTAAGTTACCGATGTTCTATCCTTAATTCCACCTTTAAAAGGTACATACATTCTTCCATGGATAAATCAAGTCATATATCCCTGATAAGGGTGTCTTATTCAATCATTCCCACCTCGATAGTATATGCCTAATTTCACAATAACATCTGTATTCAAAATGAGGTCAATCAATATGGCCTCCAAAAGATAATAACGGTTATCCGCTTTTCTTGCCTAATTTGGTAACGATAACAAGGATGTTCTGGAAGATATTGGTCGTGTTCAACGTGAACATCTTCTTAATAAATCCTCATTTTCTTTTGTTGTTTATCTCAACAGTCATCTCAATGTTGGGATATCTTTCATACCTAGCGTCTCCCTTTCTGGGTATCATGCCACCGGTCTTATACTTCACATTCTTGAAGGTCGCTTCCTTCATCCAATTTTCCTAATTTCTTACTTTCTTGTCTCCTCAGTGTATCCGCGTTTCATAATTTATCCTTCGAACTATCTCAAGATTTCCTTGAATCCTCCCAACTTATAGAGGATAAAATATATATATCTCATTCCTTCAATCATCATCTTTAACTCATGGTGAATCACCCTCATCATGATGATTACATACTTTTCTATTTCTATTGCTACGAGTCTTTAGGGTTTCCTCATACCCAACTCCCTTATCGTTCCTCAAACTCTATTGCCTTTATATTCCTTTCCACTACAGTTTCTTTTTATTTTCCTTTCTCTTATCATTATTTCACGAACCAACACAACATAAGCATTGATTTCAAACATCCCGTCATTCTGGATTCGTGTCCTCAGAACGAATCTTGACAACTTTTACAACTTAGATTCATAATTCATCATACTCGTCTGCCTTTGTTCTGGTTCTAAAGCTTTTACACTATCTCCATAACCTTGGGAAGTACTTTCCTGAAAACAATTGACTGAACTTAAATCAGTTTATTATAATCTCTTGCTCCGTGCCTTCCTTGGCCTTTCACCAGCGGGTGGCCTCTCTCTTAGGAGGGTAAGTGACAAAAACAGTCTTTTGTGATTCGTCAATCATTTAGAATCTCAAATGATTCCTATATTTCCTTTAGCCAGGCTCTTGCCTCGACTGGGTCAACCTGTTCCTTGGAACTCTGAGAGCTTAGCGACTTAAAGGTCATGAAAGAATTTCCTACCGCATTGTTTCCTCAAGGTGGTGGTTGGGGATAATAGTCTAAGTGCTTTTTAGACAGGTCCATGAATTACCGTATAGGAGTACCGTCTCGGGTCTCCTTTCCTTACTCGACTTTATGTTTCCTTAGTATGAAATGTTTCATCCTTCTCTCATACTTGGGGTTATCTTATACGTTAAAATTCTCATTTTCCACTCCATTATGTTATGGGTTCCTTCTATCTTGATGGCGACCTCCCTGACTATCACGTTCAGGGTTTGCTCTAAATCTTATTTCTCAAACTAGCTTTCATCTAAGATTTCATCTTTAAGCTCTTGAACATTTGGAACCCAAATTCTGTAGGAATACCTCATTATTCCCTTATCATCTTTCTCGGTATTAATCTTTTATCTAATTGTTGGCTCTCTGCCTTCATTCATCACTTTTTCTGGCACAATATGTTCTTTTCCGATAATTCGGGCTGTATTGCAATCTCAAACATCTTTTCGGTACCGGCTCCGGTTACCTTCACTTCTATTTCTATTTTCTCAAAATCTCTTATAAACTCTCCCAAAGACATTATCATCTTGAGTTTCTCCTTTTTACTAAGGGCATCAGCCACCACATTGGCTTTCCCCGAATGATAAAGAATCTCCCAATCAATATTCTTGATTAGCTCTAATCGCCTCCTCTGGCGTATGTTGAGCTCTTTCTACGTGAAAATGCACTAGAGCACTTATGGCTTGTGTAAATCTCACACTTCTCTCCATACAAGTAGTGCCTCAAATATTTAGGGCAAAACTATTGCCACGAGCCCAAGCTCATGGGTGGGGATATCGAATTTTATTTTCCCTTAATTGTCTTGACGCGTACACGATTACCTTGATGTGCTGTATAAGAAACACCTTAATTCCTTATGCGAAGCGTCACTACAGATCACAAAATCTTCTTTTCCATCCGGCAATGCCATCATAGGGGTCATCACCAATCTTTGCTTCAGTTCTTAAAAGTTGTTCTCACATTTCTCTATCCATCCGAACTTCTCAGTCTTATGAGTAAGCCGCGTTAAAGGGGCTACTATCTTTACAAACTTGAATGAACCTCTGGTAGTGACCGGCCAATCCTACCTCTGGTAGTTGCCCTAACCATGGTCATCAATTCCTCGGTGGTCCTTTATTCATTCTTGTCAGGATCCTTCACAGGATCCTTCTCAGCGATAATCCCTTCTAGGACAACATCCTCAACCGCTACATCCTCAATATGAACATCATCCGGTCCCGTGTTAGGACGCTCTATCGGATCCACAATCTGATCTCCAATAACTAATAAAACATCATCGCGTTGTTGCTCCTCAACCTCAGGGTTCGGAGTCCCGCTACCATATAAGGTAACGAACTACGCTCCTATCACGATATTTATAAGGGTTCCCATAAGTGTTTTAACTGTCAGTACTACGTTAGGTAGCCCGACTATGAACTTGGCAAGAGTTCTTATTATCTTAATGAACTTATTATCTTAACGTCACATCATCTCTGAGGTTTATAACGCTTAGCTCTGATACCATTTCTGTAACACCCCCAAATCTGGGGTCAGGGATTCGGGTTGTCACGAGTTCCATTTCCCTTAATAACACCCAATCTTAATAAACAATCAACTACTCTGTACTGTGACCCCACAATAAACACACACACCACAAGTTATAGTCTCAGAGATGAATATCCAAAAAATAGCACGAGTCATTTTATTCCAAAATTATATGCCATTACACCTTAAAAGGGTTTCTGAATAAATTTACATTTTTTTGTCATTATTATAATTGATAAAGATACATAAGTCTGGTACATCAAAAGTTGATAGCCTAGCCTATTGGTAGTTCCTACCTCAGCTACAGCGACATCAACACCTATAGGAAACTGCGGAACGTTTCCTATCCGCTCGCGAATTGGGAGCTTGGTCCTGTTCATCTTGTCTATCTGATGTTGTGTGATGAAAGAAGAAAGCAAGGGTGAGCAACAAGCCCACCAAAATAATATGTATACTGATTAACAATATATGAGCATTCTCATAGTACTCATGAAAGTCTTGGTCAAAAGAAATGAACCATGCAGATATCTTAACGCGACCAAGTCGTAAAATATTCAGTATATATATATACATATATATACTTTTCACAATCTTTGAAATCCTCTGACATGTATAATATACACAGAGTTCCAGTTTATAACTGTATAAAAATATCATTGCAAGGTGATCTCATATATCTAACCTTGTCTCAACATTTTTCTGAAACCTTTGTCATTCATAAGACAATCATTAACTAGATATAAGTTTAAAAGAGGAAGTTACAAGATACTCCAATATACTTATATCTTTTTTGAATACTAATTGAACTACCACCATTCAATGTATAAATAGTTCATCCCATAGATTAAGCTACAAGACAAAACTTGTATAGAATCAATCTTTAAAATATCATCAAAATAAAATTAAGTTACGAGATACTTCATTTGATGAAAACATCATTTTGAAAACTCGACCCTGCCAACACTCAACAATCGCCCAACCGTAGCCTTTCTATCGAAGTGCTCTGGGTAGTGTTGCAGAAATATCCAATTGGATGATGAACTCATTACGGGAGTTTGCTGCGCCAGGAAGACCACTTACGATGATCAGTCGTAGTAGTGCAACCCCACCATTTTCTACATGTAGAAGAGAACCTGTCGGATTTACTTGTCAACCGAACATTGGACTCCTAAGGAATGGACCGTCTTATCGGAACTTCTGGGCCATTTGGGCTAATATAATAAGGCTGGGCCGACGCTACTCGACCACTTACGCCACTCCTAGTTCAGATGAAATCCATGACTCTGAAATGTAAAGCTCGTCCCCCCTTTCCCCAAGTAGAAACTTGTTGATACGGCTCCACCAAGAAGTCGCATCTAGTTGGAAAGGAAAACTCACCGATATTTCCCAGGCGATGCCTGTTAATGGATTAACTTGTTCCTAGAATTTTACTTCCCGAGTGTTGGGTAAGTAATCAAAAATTCTTTTATCAAACTAGCAACCTTGTTGCGAATATAAAATACACCAAAGAGCCGGATCCCTCAGGTTTTGAGCGAGTATTTAAATCCCCTTCGAAAGGAGGATCTTAAATATAAAAATGAGTTTTGGGATCCGCCCTAACCTTTAAAATCATTTTGAAGACTCGAAAACATTTTTAAGAATGTTTGGAGTGATGCTGATTTAATAAAATAAATTAGTCCCAATATATTAGAAAATATCTAAATATTATTATTTAAATAATATTCCCATAAAGAATAATCTTTATAAAAATAATTGAAGTAGAAGTTGTAAAACTTATACTTGCAATGAATATTAAATGACCAAAGATATACTTATACGAAAGTACTATCTTTATTTGAATAATCAAAAGTAAGTTTGATTATCGACATATTATTCTTTAATAAAATTAAGAATAATAATTAGTAAATAATCGGAGTCATAAGTCCTCGAATGAATATTCAAATAATAATATTCATTAATATATTAAGCGGAGTCATAAGTCCTCGAATGAATATCTAAAATAATATTCAATAATAAAATAAACGGGGTCATAAGCCCTCGAATGAATATTCAAAATAATATTCAATAATAAAATAAACGGGGTCATAAGCCCTCGAATTAATTTTCAAAATAATATTCATTAATAAAATAAAGTTATCGAATAAACCTTATTTGATTCATAGTTTTAAAAACTATTCATATATATATATAAATATATATATATTATACTCGGGAGCATCGACTCCCGGTTTTAGAAAAATGTTCTCCTTTGGGTCCCCTATACTAAGGGTATATGCAAATTAACGCTTATCTCTAGCATAGGTATTATCAACTGAATCAACAGATATATGTATCAAGAATACGAAACAGGCATGCATATATACCATATCACATGCTACAATATATCGCAAGAATTTGCTAAATAACCATTATGCATCTATCACAAGATAATGCATGTACAAGTGTATACATCACAACAACAGTATAACGGATAGAAAACTTGTCTGAGTGCTCCCGGATAGACTTAAGCTTAGATGGGTCCGATAACCTATGAACAACAACATAAGTCGGAATTAAACCCCGGTCGCTTAAGAAACTAGACTTTAACCATTTAGAGTCCTAACGTTCACTTTCGCGCTTAACGATTCACTTAAGTCGCTCGAGTACCCTCGGTTCTACCATTTTTAATAAATTAACCATTAAGAGTTTTAAGGCGATTCTTTCGCGAGTGCCTTACCAACTGCCTAATACTCTCTACAAAAATATTTCATACCCCAATTAGTCATTTAAGGTCCTTAACCAAGGTTTCAAAGTAAGGCGAGGGGTAATGGTTCGGTCGCGAAACGCCGTTACTTAAAACGGTCGTTTCTCCTAAACCGTACATCGGATTCAATCGTACCATATATCAAAACGAAGATCGTAACATGAACTATCTAAATATGGAAATGGTCAAAATATAACAGTGAGTTCAAGGGTTCTGATGTTAAGAACAAAAACAGTCTACGGTAAATCGGGCATTACGACGGCTATGTTTACGCGATTACCCAAATTTATACCACTCCAAATCAACCCACAATCAACCCACAATCACAACCCAATCAAAACTCCATCCATAATTCACCATAACAGCCCCAACAACTCAACATTATCAATTTATACTATTCTCAAACATGAATTTAAACTATACTTAAGTTCATTAATCAATACTCCAAGAATTACAACTCCAAAACATTACAACACCAACTATCCTCTACATTCACAACAAACAAGCCTCTCATGAACTATAACAACATAACTAAACCTAATACTCAAGTAAAGTTAGGGTTTGGAGGGGTTATACCTTCCTTGGAGAGTGGAGAATCAAGTAACTAGCTTGGAATCACCCTTAAAAGTCCTTATCCAAGCTTAATCTAAACAAAAACTCAAGAACAAAAATTTTAGTTCTTGAAAAACACTATTCACCATCTTCTTCCATGATTTTTAGGAAGATATTATGAAGGAATTTGGAGCTTAGATTCATAGGATAACTATATCTAAGTACAAGGAACCTTGGATAATTACCTCATTATTTAACAATGCTTGGAACTAGGATTTTGAATTTTTCCTCTTTGAAAAAGAAGAAAAGCCGAGAGCTTTGATGAAGAAATGAAATAAACTTTGTGTTTTGGTGAAAATGAAATGTTTTGGCTTGGTTGGTTGCTTTTGATTTGTTTTGTTTTGTTACCTTTTACCATGGTAACTTTTGTGTGGTTCTAAATCAACCAACAACACACTTTGCTTTGGTCATGCTTATGTCACCATGTGATGTCACCCTCCCACCTTTGTCCTCTTCTTATTGGTTTGATGACATCATCCCCACTAACCTCTTTGATTAGCTTCTAATTACTTGGCTAATGACCGCTGATCTGTTATACGGTTCGCTTAACTTTCGTTTTCGTTTATCGTTTGAGGGATCATACACGGGATCTTATTACTTGGGTTTCCTTAACCTTTCTCAATACATTATATTCCTTTTATGATCCTCTATTTTAATCCTTGAAGTTAAATCCTTTTAATCATGTTACCTTATACTCAATTCTTTCGGTATCTGGTGGATTTTCGGGAAAAATCAAAGTGTTCGGATTTGGATTTTGACGATCTTTACATACACTTATATACCACATAGAGTACTAATAATATCCCAGAAGATCAATAAAAGAACCCCTACATAGTGTGGCATGAAAAGTTTTCTTATTCAGCATAATCTGCAAAACACTATTCATAAGGGTTTCAAAAAAATTCCAAAATTTGGGGTTATTACAGAACTTGTGTGTCCCTTGCCCTTGTCCATGACCTGAGTGTAGCAGTCTCAAAATTTAGAAAATGTAATACTAGAAAGTGGGAAATTTAGTTGATGACTTATAGTTTTGCAGCTATATATAGGCATAATTTTACATTGTTAAAATGTTATATTAAGTTGTGCACTTATGAATGTGAAAATAATTGATGTTATTGGGGAAATAAATTTGAAGATGAAAGTATTCATTTGTGTCGTTGATTTGAGAAAAAAAGTTGAGTTGTCAAATCATTTTAAAAAATTACATGTGACTACTCCAGTGAATTTATGAATGTGCGGTTCCTTTAAGTACATATAGTACTTATTTTAACTTTTCATATTTGTGAGAAGATTTGGACATGGCATGTTCTATGTATTCATTTGACAAGTCGACTTTACTTTTAAAAGCTAACAAGTTGAGTTTATTTTGTTACTTTTTGTAAAAGTTAAGAACATTGTATTCCCTTAAATAATGAATTTATTTAATTTCTTGTTGATTTAGATTATCCTTAATGAGAATCTAGATTATTGTAGTTATTTTGTACAAGCCGGGTTGTTTAGCGCAATTTCACAATATGTTGTAAGGGATGCTAGTATGTTATGATTTTATGTTATTGTAAGGGTTTTTAAAATTGAATTTGCATTATTTAAGATTTTGTAACCTTACTTTTGTGTACATCCACCTTATAAATTGACGTGGAAATTAAGTTAAAATGATAGTGAAAATTACAAGATGAGATTTGTGTAGGCGGGCGCAATGGACATTTCTTACTCCGTTTTGTGTGACCTTCTTGATGGCAGGCGCTGCATTTGTTCGCTGAATGTGAAGCATCCATCTTCGTTCCTATTATCACGGATTGCCCCTTTCACCGCGTTTCTTCTTCTTCCTCTTTAGGGACTCATCGGCCACCAACTTACCATATATTTTCTATTTGGGGGGTAATTGATAGTTCCATATTCAGTTGGTTGTAGTGAATATATTAATAGCATATACAACTTTTGTTGTTCTTGGTTGTAGTGGCAAAGTTCAATGAGATGCTTCCACTAAATGCTATTTTTCATACACCCTGCAACTGTATGAGAGCACGACATATGATGTGTTGCCCATTTTCCGCACGTGCAGCTATGCTCTCTTAGCTTAACAACTTGTGTATTGCCTCCCTTTACCCCACCTTTGTACACGTATTGATGCATATGTACACTGAATATCGCTTGCTTACGACTATAAGTTATGACCATGTATGCAGTACCCTGGGTTTCAATCTTAGAAAGCATAGTTGATGAACGTGAACACAATTCTTCCCCCCTTTACATGTTGTCCTCAATAATATTTTGATGTATGTCCAAAATTCTTACAGTCTTGTAGAATAGATACTCCATAATTGCGGTAACTGGAAGGAAACGAGCCTGTCGTATGTTGTCATTGAACCCTTCCATGATGATTATGGTAGTTTGACCGTAACGATAACCATTTATGTTGTAACACAATGTCCACTTTTCGTCCGGTATTCTGCGAGGATATTCCAATGTCGGAGGGGATATCTCACCAATACTCTTCATACAGGCTTCATGTTGCCATACTTGCGTGGTACTTCTAGCTTTACACATCAACTTTCGTAATTCACCGCCTAGGTACTTCGAACTGAAGTTGCTTCTGACGTGGAAGAGGCAAAACATATGAATGCCCAAAGGCTCAATGAATCCATTATGGTGATCTTTCATTTTAGAGATAATGCTTGTTGCACGATCTGAAATTATGCATACGCCGACTCTTTGTTCGCACACATGTCTCCGTAAAAGTTTCAAAAACCAAGACCAATTGTCATGCGTCTCCTCATCTACCAAGGCATAACACAAGGGATAAGGGTGGTTGTTTGAATCGACACCCATATCAACAAGTTTCTTTCCTCTATATTTTCCCTTCAAGAAGGTTCCGTCAATTGAAATGACTGGTCGTGCATATTTCCACCCATCCATCATTGCTTCGACATACCAAAATATACGCTTGCAAACAGACATACCTCGTTCTTCAAAATGAAGAATAGAATCAATCTAAATAGTAGTTCCAGGATTAGCCGTTAAGATTGCTATGAAGAACATTGGAAGACTCTCATATATTGTAGCCCATATTCCTTATACTTCTTCAATTGCTATTTGCTTCCCTCTCCATGCTTTGTTGTAATTAACTTCATGGTTGTATTCGTTGATGACAAGTGGCAAGATTGTTTTGATTGGTATTTCAGGAGTCTCTATCACCTGTGACAGTCAATCATTAAATACATGTAAAAATAATCCCGCAAAGAATAGAAATAACATATTTAACATTTTACAACTAAGATTTGTATTGAATTAAGCAAAAAAATCACTTACAAGTGGTTTGACAAGCTTCGAAATCAATCTTGCACATAATTTTCCATGATCCTGCAACGGTTGATTAACCATGCAAACATGTTGATCTTTAATAACAGTTATCTCAGAACATCCACGTGTCTTCTTTTTCGAACCCGTTAACCTTCAATTACAACCCGTCTCCGTGCACTTTACAACTAACTTAGACTTATTACTCTTCGTCACAATATAGTTCATATCAGTCGCTATATAAACCTTCCTTATTAAATTTATGAAGCTGTCTTTGTCAGGAAATAAATGTTTACGATATAGGTTCACATGATCTTCATCCCAATCGAGACACATGTCGTTACGATTATCCACCGTAGGAGTTGTGTATTCCTTAGTGACAAACCATGGCGCCCTAATAACGTGATGATGAGGGACAACTACCCTAGTAACTTCTTCCCCCTATTAGAATTTCCTTCCTCATCCTCACTCTCAGAATCTTCATCTTCATCATATGGCTCAAAAAGGTCATCACTAGATTCATCATCGTCATCTGCCTCTCAACCCTGAAAATCAGGTTCAGTAAGGGCTAATTGCTTACCCGCACTTGTTTGAGCTATATTCCTCTCCGGAGAGATATTCATGTCATCATTACCCCCTCGACCTTGTTCACTAGAACCACCTTCATGCCCACCATAATTTAGAGTAAATTCCCTTCTATAGCCAGCTTGTTAGTTGAAACCCCCCTCATATCCTCCACCTTCTGGGGTAAATTCCTTCTTGTATCCACCTTGTTGACTAGATCCCTTGCACCCCTTTCATAGGTTTGTTGAGTAAACTCCTCTTCATATGCACGATGCTGACTACTCCCCCCTCCGTAGCCTTGAAATACTTGATTTGACCACATACTGGAAGGGTATGCAAGGTATTGAGATCCCCAATTTTCTAATTCCAGATGTGGCTGCGAAGGTTGTGACCCCCAATTTTGTTGAAACGAGTAGGGCTCATCGTTATGTATATGCTCAGCTTCAATGAATAATGAAACATCGCCACATCCATTAAGCATATTATCAGGAATCCTTAATATCACTGTGACATCACCATCATAATTGATATCTCCAAGATAGAAAACTTCAACAAGGTTGAATTTGCCTAAGCGAGGATACTTGAAACGCATCTTTAAATTTCAATGATGAGGACTGATTTGTATTAGATCGTACACAACATTTTTAAGCTCATCATATGTGGTTCTAGGTGTAATATGCTACATTTTTTTGGGATCGATTGAATAATGGATATTGCCATTATCTCGAAAAATTTCTCCATCCCAAAAGAAATTTACATGCACGAAACCATCCATTTCCCTAAAATAAATAACAATAAGAAAGTGTGTTGAATGTTGCTTTGTAGTTAAGATAGTGGTTGTAGTTATGATGAAAAAATACAATGGAGGGTGAGGGTGCTTTAATGAGAAAAGAAAGTGATAGGATAAGAAGGAAATCTGGTGAAAAGTCTGCAGATCTAAGAAGTTGTGTGTAGAAAATCTCACCATAATGAAGATAAGAGATATCTCCAAGCAGAAGATAAGATAAGATGTGTTGTTAAGAAATATTCAGAGTTTCAAAATATATTTTGAAATTTATATTTCTAACAAAAAGATAAGAAAATGTGTGTAGCATTATCTTTTATGATTATTACAATTTCATAATTTAAGATATTAAAAATAATAATTAAAAAAATATAGACTATTTTTTATGATTATTACAGTTGTATAGTTTAAGATATTAAAATTTTTATTAAAACAATTTATACTATCTGAAATTTATAGTATATTTTATGATTATTGCAATTTCATAATATAAGATATTAAAAATAATAATTAGAAAAATATAAACTATTTTTTATGATTATTACAGTTGTATAATTTAAGATATTGAAAATTTATTAAAACAATTTATAGTATCTTTTATGATTATTACAATTTCATAATTTAAGATATTAAAAATATTAATTAGAAAAATATAGACTATTTTTTATGATTATTACAGTTGCAAAGTTTAAGATATTGAATATTTTATAGTACTCAGGATTTTATGATACTCATCCCTCCACTTTTCAACATTCTCAGACAGGTGAGGGTTTCTGGGGCGGGACATATGGCAGTGGTTCTTCCTTTCAGACACCGGAGAAGGGTTTTCAGCCGTTCATGACGCATGATACCTCCAGGAGTAGATATGTCTCCCTTGTCATTCGCGAGGATGATGATAATGATGATGATGACGAAGAGCCTCATGATGTGCAGGTTAGGCAACAGCCCCCAGAGCGGTGAAGGGCCAGGGGAGGATCTGTCACACCGGTGGCAGGTACTGTCGATGGTTGTCTTGTCAATAGTTATAATAGTTGCACCTCTTTCGTAGGCTTTGTATATGTACTTCATTACATTTGGAAGTGTTATTTTAATTTTTCTATTTGGATTTTCAAAAATAAAATCAGTTTTATGAAATGAAGAGTACCCTGCCTTGTTCTAATTATGCCTCAAAATTTAGACATAGAAATTGCACATTACGTATTACATAAAATGGGAACATGAAAAATAATTACAGCATGACCAAACAATTACATTAATTTTAAAAATCAGCAAGGTCAACAACATATTGATCAGACTCATCATCCTCACCCTCGATCTATTTTTTCATTCTCATCTTCCCCCATCTGTACATATTTCTCACGAGCTTCAACGTACCTTGCTATTAAGCTATCTTCTTGTTCGATAAGATTAATTTCCATTTTGTCATATTTTTTGTATACTTCATCCACCTCACGTATACGTTCCTCCTTGGTGAGGGACTTATCGTTATAAGCCATTTTAATCTTCTTTTTTATCGGCTTTTATTGCGTCCAAGATTTTATGGTTCACCTTTCCATTTGATTGCTTCACGGTTTCAGAATCTTTTCTTTTCTTCCCCTGTTCAACGGATTCAGCAAAACTTAGCTGATGTATACCTCTCTTAACATTTGTAGGTGTTACTTGCCTTTTATCCTTATCCATTTTATGTTTAATATGATGTATACATTTTGCACATATGGTTTCAACTTAGAAAATATGAGCTATTTATAGGGCCAAATGACCCTTATTTTCGACATGTTATCATTTGCACGTTAATTTGATTATACTACTTTCACAGTTTATAGGTCCTTCTGCATTCTTACATTAAAGTAAATAAGTGAGTAGTCGAATCAGTTTGAACGAAATGTACACGGAAGGTAATACATAATTTGACCAAGACAACATAACGATATGTAGAACTGAAAGAAAAATTTATAATACTGCATGACAACATTATGATAATCATGTCACTAGCAAATAATAAAACTAAACACAAACTTAACAACCAGAAACACTAAACTCATTGTTGAAGGAAAATTTATTAACTTATGGTTGTATTTCTCTTACTCATCATCGGACAATGAACAATCAGAAAGATAATCAGGACCTATAGAAAAATGATGGTACATCATTGCAGTGTGTAGGTCACCGTCTTCAACATACTCCTTACTTCTTGTTTGTAGCTCTTTACAATTTATGCGCATCCTCATTCAATTTTCTTCCTCTCTAGCACAGAATAACGTTATTTTCAACTTTTGAGGGGTGTCTCGCTGCATGTGTATGGCGCGTTGTTTTGGTATTCGTATTCCTTCCTCAACACATTGCCCAATATAACTTTGGAGGCATCCAACATGCCATTCTCACTCCCTATGCATCATGATTACCGAACTTCTTGCGTAACGTTCATTCGGATCCATTGAGTACCTAAAATTGTCATCACAAAACCATTTCCTACCAATTGCTCGGTTAATATCACCAGTTGTATAACTCATTATTCTTCAATTACTACATTGTGCCAATATTGACAAGACACTGTATTTATAACATAAAAAAACTTGATAAGCCACTTGATTTGACAATATTTTAAATATTCAAAGAACCATGACTTTCCCAATCATACATCATTGACTTGCATGTTATTTCTTCTGCATGATTTTATTACATGTAAACATTATCTGGAAGATAACATTTCACATGCCTCTCAATAATGACATATATGTTAAACATGACAAAAATATGCACTTGTCCATTCATACAGTAATGTAGGCCATTTATTGCATAACTTTATTTCATGTCAACTGCATTTTCACATGCTTCGTAATAATGTTACTTTTACAATTATTCATCCAACAAAGTTTCCTATATAAAATATTAAGCCATATGCAAAATGGCTCATAACATTACTACAATGTCATATAACATAAATCACAACTGCTTGCTCATAGAACGAGATGATGATTATCGTAGTCTTAGGGTTAGTGATGCAAAGGAGTACTTTGCCGGTGTACGTCGTGAATGGGATTATCGATGCGAAGAATCCTACCGGCTAAGAGATGACCTGATTACTACAGGTGTAAGGGTTCCGGTTCATCAATCCCTAACAATATATTCCGAAGCAGGGGAAAGTCCTACTTGGTCATAATTTAGGAGAAAAGTGATTAACGTTGTGGCACATATTAGGAAGGAAAATAATCGAATGTTGTTGCGTAGGAGTCGTCACTATATGTTTCAACTGGCGCAAGATTCACTCCGCGCTTTTGGGAGAGAGCTTATAGAAGCGAAGTAACACAACCTATTACAAAACAGAACTACCTTTCCGACGATTATATGTCCGATGATTCCCTTTGATTTATTTGTTCTCCTATTTCGTACCTTATTATATTTATGTATGTATTTATTTATTAATGCAAACTTAACTTCAAACACAAATCAGAACGCATAACATCAGATTAACTCACCAATTTCACTTCCAATATATTGTACTTCAAATGTTGTTAAAGTAGTTCACAAATGCTTGTTCAGGAGCCTATTAAACATGTTTTTTTTCTGTGATTAAATTTAAAATTATTGACCCATACTAAACTATTTATATCCTACTTCGATATAGGCCAAAAAAATGAATTTTGGTTTTAATTGCAGTTAAAAAACACACAGTTACATAATAATATGAAAATAGAACACGTTACATTGTCCATGGACAACGATAACATGATACAGAAATAGAAACTAGTACATGCAACAATACAAATATTTATTAACCAGCAATATAGCAAGCAGATCATTCATTTGTATCATCGGAGTCATCATCATCTTCATTATTGTTCTAGGTGTGGGAGTCGATTAACGCCTTTAATATCTGCAATTCCCTCGTCGCCTTCACATTTTCGCGCTGCAAATCAAGAATTCTTGCACGGTGGGCTACAGTATCTATGTTAATTTCTTCCCTGAGCATTTCAATGAGACATGTTGCACGGGGTTCAAATGGATCCTCGATCTAACGTTCGTAAATGCAAACACCGTCAGGACATTTGATAAAACGCGTGCCTGCATCAATACCCTTCCAGTAATGCACTATAACAGCTACTTTCTTACAAAAACAAAGGTCCATATTTGGGAGTGAAGACATAATTACTTTTGATGTGTGTGACTTCATGAGGTTGTAACTCTCTATTCATAAGTGATTTGGTAAAGAATACATAATTTACAAATTTTGTCACAGGTGTGATGCTACTTTGAATGACCGTTCACAGGAAACAACAGGCTACAAATCACTGATAAAATTAATCCAAACACGCAACAGACTATTCATGACCTTTTATGTAATTCAGACGCACAACAGAATACAAGTCACTGATAAATGTAACCACTCAAATCTTATCTGCAACAGCAAGCAATCACAGTGATTTTTTTCAAACTTCAATACACACATTGAGTAGTCATTTCAAATCAATTGAAGAAGGAAGCATGTGACCTTTGCTGACTATTCATGACAGCATAAAGCAAATTGCTTCTGCAATTTTGAAATAGTTAACCCAAAGTGACGTGCCAAAACAAATATGTGATAAAGTATGGCAAAAGATTTAGGCACAATGCTAACATTTCCTATGTACGTCGCAAATCCAAATGTATTCAAACTTGCATGTGACTTAAAATATACTATACTGAGAATAGTAACCACTACAAAATTACTTATAAAAGTAACCACCAAAATCTTATCAACAACAGCAAGCGATATAAAATCTTTATTCGCGTGTTGAAGTGACTATACAATTACAGTGACATATTTTACTGAATGACCCACAAATCTAAGAGGATAAGAAGTGAATCCAAAGGGATTCCGACTTGGATGTGACTTATTATTTACTTTAACTGATAAAAGTAACCACTACGAATCACTGCTAAAAGTAACCACTGAAATCTTGTCAACAACAGGGACAATTTCAAATTGCTTTGTTCAATCTTCATTCACGTGTTAAAGTGACTATACAATAACAATAATTTCTTGCAAACTTTATATACAAAGTGAGTAGTCAATTCAAATTAATACAATCAAAATGCATGTGATTTCTGCTTTAATTCAGATAACATGTTGAAAATTAAATCAAAGGGATAAAATGACAATCAAAAGTTATGACCACAAAATCTGCTAGGATAAGATGTGAATCCAAAGGGATAAAGTTGCTTTAAATTCTTCCCTATGAATAGCAGTTTTCAATTGTCATTTCTAGCATAAGTTTATAATCTCATACATATTTATCTTAGCCATTGCTGTGATGGAGAGGCAAGAAATGTGTTTCTGTGGCGTGGAATCTGAGATATCTAATATGTGGACCGGTGAATATGCCGGTAGGCGTTAGGAGCAGTGTGCTAGCCGGAAGTGTGCTTACTTTGTTTGGATCGATGAGCCGCTAACATGTCGTGTTTTGGAAGCTGTTCAACGACGCTCGAATTTAATTAATTCGTCCCTAGTTGTTTTCAAGCTAGAAATTGTATTTTCAAGTATTGTTGCTTTGAAGTTATTGTATTTTCAAGTTTTAGTTTTCAAGCTAGAAGTTGTATTTGAGATAACAAAAATTTCTTATTTAGTAATATCAACTTAACTATTCTATATTTGCTACTTTTTGTTTGTTTCAAACCAGAAAATAGAAACAACATTCCTAAAAGTTGTATTTCAAGCTACTTTCTGATGAAATTCCAAATTTAGTATGCTCAGTCTATGAAAAATATATTTCCCAATTTACTGTATTATTTTCGAGAGTTTATCTAACATTTTCCTTATGCTTTCTTACCATTTTTGGGGGGTTAAAGCCTATTTATCTGACTGTTTTTTTTATTAAAATTTGAATTTTTTGGTCAAAGTATTATACAAATATTACTATATAAAATCACAAAATTTAAAATTTGGAGTAAATTACTATATTTTCAAAAAATTTAGAAATCACTCGTCATTATACTTGTTCAGATTTCCTTCTAAGGAACCTTTTTCGGGTATTAACAAATATATATGTATTAATTTTTTTACCCGAATTTTTATCGTCAAAGTGGAAGTACTGTACTTTAATACAATATTAGACAAAAAATATATATTTTATAAAGACATTATACTTAATAATCCTCCCAAGACCCTTATCGACCATTATTTTTTAAGTCTTGGTTGAGTTGGGCCGGGCAGTGGAAATAAAAAAAAAATAAAACACACTACGCACAGAAGAATCTATAGCCACTAGAAGTGGCATAGTAGACCACTTTTGCAATTTTTTGTTCAGCTAGCCTAGTTTTGCACACGATGAGCTCAAGTTGCCCAGAAATGCAACGAAGCCCTCTGCTTCTGTTAAGAAAGGGAAATGGGTACTATGTTTAATAGTGTGAAAGTAAGGGTTGAGATGATAGTGGAGGTACCACGAGGCACTTCCTATATCAACAAAAGGTTTTCAAATGGCACAATCAGGATACGTATTAATTTTCCCATAAGTATAAATGGAAGGGGACACTAGAGAAAGAAAAATACCACAGAACCTAGGATTTAATGTCCAGTTTATGCAGTTGGGCAGAAATGGCCTGGATGAGAGTAAGAGTGAAGGTTTGGGGTTTAATTTTGTACAATTTTGAAGCAACAAAATATCATTGAACTTATAAATTAAATTAGTTGTGCCAATTATTTTTTTAATTAGTTCTGGATCATTGTACATCATTATGTCACCCTCAAGTAGGAACCCAAATGAACACAATCACATCTTGTTCTAAAATGGAGGATTTCTACAGGAGTACAAGAACAAGTACTCCGTCCAAGGAGTAATTGATACATTTGCAAGGGCAGCACAATTTTGACTTCGTGCTACAAACAAATGAACTTCTTGTTAGCACTTATTTTCCACTCCAAAAGTCCTGAAATCACATTCCGAGCCCCGTAATCATATTCCTCAGATATCTGGCACGTGTTTGAGTCTTTCCTCTTTTTTTTCCTTCACACTAGCCTGTTCTACCTAGAGTTTAGGCTACAAGCTTCCATAAATTTAAATAATAAAGGTGCAAATTATAAATTCTTTATTCAACAGTTTGCCTAAAAATATATAATAACAAGTTTAACCCAATTAAAGTCGCATGGAGCTTGATTATAGCCTTCACCAGATTTAGGTGCTACCACCATCTAGTATCCAGGCAAATAAGAAATCCTTTGTTTATAGCTACAGATCCTTTATTCGTGGTTTTAATCACTGATTTAAATTACTTTTCTGCTGTCATGTGAGAGTAGAAGGGACACAGCCATGATAACTTCTTAGCCTGGAGGCCAGTTCATCTGACGTCCTCCAATGACATGAACATGAATGTGATAAACAGATTGGCCTGCAATCATCAAAAGTCAAAACAACTATAATAAGTCCAGGAAAATACATAGCTTTTATAGTTATACATAATGGATCAATTTGAAGATACTAACATCCACTTGGTCCGTCATTTATCACTATTCGGAAGCCATCATCAAGACCTTCTTGTTTCGCAACAAGCTTTGCAGTGTAAAGAAGCCTACCAAGAATTTCACAGTGCCTCTCCTCTGCCTGTAGAATAAAATAAGCATACATAACATAGCACTGAATAAGTAGAATTTTGGCTTGTAAAGACCAAAAGAGTTCTTAGTTTCCATCTAAACCAGACAAGTCTGACATTAAAACAAGATGGTGCGTCCAGAAGAAACTAAAATCAAACTCTAGCAGTGGCAAATTGTGAAATGCTATTGATGTGCTGGATTCAGTGTTACTGGATAATTTAGAGTTCAATCTATAAGCTGTTTGAATTTAAAAAAGTCTTTGAGCGAACAAAGTCATGACTCTCTCTCCAATAAGTAAAGGAATACATCTTTTTTTTTTGATAATTAAGTAAAGGAATACATCATATGTTCTAATAATGTAACTGTAATCAAAGGATACCTTAGAGAGGCCAGTCAAGCCATCCCTCACTTTCGGGATAACTAGGATATGTGTAGGTGCTTGTGGAGCGATGTCCCTAAAAGCGAGTACCTTCCAGCAAATATATGTCAAAAAAATAAAAATATTAACTGAACTATACAATAATCACTATGTTCTATATTAAAGGAATGGAAGGTTAAGATAAAGTGCAGAATATAGACTGAGCAGTGCTTTGAACTATGTAAAGGTATTTATCTGTAAATTAAAGGGGAAAACCACGAAGTTCGGCACTTTCTTAACAATTAGATGTTTGAACTGGAAGGTATGGAAATACAGTGAGGGGCACAGAATAAGAACACTTGAAAAGGAAATAAGTTAGTCTGATACCTTTTCCATATCTAATGCATGAACGTTACATTACAAGAGGATCAAGGTTTCTTCTATTCCTCAGATTAGAAAATACCAAAAAATGATGATCATAAAAAACTTTTAATAACACAGTAGTAAAAGAAGCATTCAGATGTCAAGTCTGGAACTTGAGAACAAACAGAGGCTTTACTAAAGCTTCAAGCACAGCCAGGAAACAAATAAATATAATGTAAAAGCTAATTTGTAAAATTACAACATTTCAAGATTCCGCTATGTAATAATAATGTCACTCTTTCATCGATCACACGGTGATGAGTATTGCTCTTAATAGAAGTTTTAAAACAGTGTAGAATTTTTTTTACCTTATCATCCTCAAAAACCACTGTCGACGGAATTTCCTTGTTAATTATTTTGTCAAATCTGCACATTAGAATGATGACATGATTGAGCAGAGTCGGCAGAACTTCTGACTGGAAATTATATGTTGATTATATGAAAACCTAAACCCTTGGCAAACTAAAAACACATAACAGGGCAGCTTTAAGAAAAGATGACTTATTAGCACTACTATCCACATACATAGACAATGTATATTATATGTTGTTATCAAGTATGTTTGTAACTACTTATGAGTCAATTTTTTTTTGCTAAATGATACGAGTCAGATCAAAGCCGCTGACTCAAGAATTATGTCATCTATACATATTTATAACGAATGACAAAAGTTCTACCTCCCACACGGGCAAATATGTTAGAATAATTACACAACCAACTAAAAAATCAGAAGCTTTACAGAAAATGACTCTGATTATTCCCTACAACACGAACAATCTTAAAAAACGGAGATATGGGCAAGCCATTGGAAAAAACTTGCCACACTTCATTGCATTGATTAAAAATACGGTATACCACTCTACCCTAGAAGAAGTTAACATTAACATTAACCCAGTCCGTACTTGGTAAAGTCAGATTAGTTCAGTTCTTAAATAACAACAAACTTGAGTACGAACTTGATTTTCTACCACATATTCAACATAACCAAGAAAAATCAGAAAAAGATGCCTACAATGTGCGGTATTATCCTATTAGAAACCATACTACCATTCAAAATCTAAAATCCTATTCGAGCAGCTAAAATCGAACATTTTACAATCAAAACAAAAAAAAACATCATCACTGAACTACAGACACACATGTACATAATGTTACAACTAATTAGTTATTAGTTTAATTAACATAATACTAGCAGTGAATGATATTTGTGTATTAGGGTTTGATAAGAATATGTACTATAATTTAAAGACATAAATATATAAATTAAGAAAGAAGACACATACATGGTGGGGGAATCAGAAGGAACAGCAGTGAGAGCAGCGTCTTTCTCGGAAGTCGTCATGGAAGCTTGTCGGAAATGTACCGGCGGTGACAAATGAGAGGACACTACTTGTACTCTCTTTTCTATTCTTTTCATTTATTATATATATAATATAATAATGTTAATATTACCTACCCCTATACTTGTGCCATTTCATCCACCATACAAATAATTTTTACTGGTTAAACTAATAATTATTTTCTATTTTTGCAAACTTAAACTTGCTTCTACGAATTTATTTTCTATGTTCGGATGAAAAAGTTCCTTCTAAGAAACACATATTTGCAGCAATGGATAGTCCATAACATCATTCCCTGGATTGTATTCTACACATTTTCTAGATAATTAGTATTCTCTTTATTTCATTCAATCTTATATATTTTCTTTTTTAGACCGAACTCTCAATTCCTCCCCGTCTAATTTATAGTATATAATTATAATAAGTTGAATTTTTAATATTGAGATAGCTAAGCCTTTGTTTATTAATACTGTTAAAAATTATTGTACTGTTAGAACAAATACTTGTGAAAAAAGTGATGATTTAAAAATCAGATAACCGTTTAGTAATTTTTTTTTACATATTTATGTTTTGATATAAAAATTAAAAATAATATTTCTTTTGCTCAGATTTGATGATAAAATCAGTATTTGCTTGCCATAAAAAATGAATAACGGTTTTACAAAAGGACGGCGACTTACACCTGCTTAAAGGCCTCCGTTTTTAAAGTAATACAAAACGAATCAAAAACAGCCAAAATGATAAAGAGGTGTTCAGAATAGAAAAACTGGTAATTTAAATTTTGTGAATTTCGGAATTGCATCCCAAACACTGTTCACAAAAAGGGAAAAATGAACAGGCACGAACGTCATCGCGTTTAGTATAGAACTGAACACGCATTTGTCAGATGATGTGTTTCCCATTTACACTAAAAACACCGCAACTCTTCTTTTTTCCTTTCAAACCACTTGCACCTTCTTTGCTTCCCCTCTTTCTTTACTTCGTCTGATCCCCCACATCTTTTCTCCCCCTCTTTCTTTACTCCCACTTTTTATCTGATACCCCACCCTTTTTTTTTATCTCCAAATCTCACCTAAAACACACCCAAACACAATCCTCTGCTTTAATCATGGTACATTACTTTTTTACAAATCTTATAATTCTGCATAATGTTTTTATGAATTATTATGGTTATAACTATTGTTGGTTAGTATAATTTATTTGCCAATACTAGAATGATATTATATGTTGTTCAAGGATATGTTAATTATTTTAGTTCATCATAATTAATGATACATAGTGATAATTATTGATACTTAATGAGAATTAGTGATACTTAGCTATACAATTTTGTGAAAATATGAATTTTAAAAGATAAATCATGATATGAAATTAAAAAATTAAATTCGAATTTAGATTTAAAAGATAGCATTATTTGTAATTGTTAAAAAATGAAGAATTTAATGGAAGTTTAGGGGATAAGTCGAAATTATTAAAAATATATAATTGGATTTGGATTTAAAAATTAGAATAATTTAAAATTATATTTAAATATTGATGATAAGGAATAAAATAAGGCCTGAATATGTAATTAATATGGCATTAATTATATCGGAATTAAGCCAATAACCAGGCCCATTTGAGAAGGCTCGAAACCCTGAATATTAATTAATTTCGTAATTAATTAATAAGGGATAATTCAGCTGATAAGATGAGTCCTAGAGGTGAAATAAATCCTTGTAGATTGCCTCCAAGGAAACTCGTGGGATAAGGAATCAGCTTCCTACCTCTTAGGACTCCAAAGTCCATTCTAATTCTGAGAATTGCCACCAGGTCTCCTAACTCAAGTCCAATTCAAGGACTCCCAACTCTATATAAGGGGCCTCACCCCACTAATCAGAACAATGTTTTTGACTTGATCCTTGGCAATTAACAAGGTACGTAGGCATCTTGTTAAGGCAGATCGAGTCACGAAACACAAGAGCAGTCAAATCGAGCCTCGAAACTCATGTTCCCTAGTAATAAATACAGCAATTATTATACCTTAGTTTTTGATCCATAACATTTGGCGCCGTCTGCGGGAAACACAACAACAACCATGACGAGAACACGGAGAGGAAGCAGCATCCTAGAAGGAGGAACACCCGCGGGAACAACCCAAACGATTTCATCAACCGTGGAGGTACCTCCTCATTCAACCTATGTATCCACAAAGAAGGGCTGTAGTCCCAAGAGCTGATCCAAAAAATCTTTTTCCCCTTGGAGATCCTGATGATCCTACTCCACCATTCACTGAAAAGATAATGAATGCCCATGTATCAAGGAAGTTCAAGATGCCCACTATCAAAGCTTATGATGGCACGGGAGATCCCGCTAATCATGTCAAGATATTCTATAATGCAATGTTGTTGCAGCCCGTGAATGACACTATTAAGTATCGGGCATTTCCTCAAACCCTGTCGGGTATGGCTCAAAGATGGTATAGTCGTTTGCCCCCGAACTCTATTGGGTCCTTCAGAGAATTAAGTCAGGCTTTTATTAAGTAGTTCATCAATAGGAGAGTGCATGAGAAAAGTTCAGCATCCCTCATGAGCATTGTGCAGGGAGTGAAGGAATCCTTGAGAGACTACCTGAATCGTTTCACAAAGGAAGTTTTAAAAATGCCGGACTTTGATGACAAGGTAGTCATGATAGCACTGCAATAGGGAACTAGGGATGAGTTCTGCAAGATGTCCTTGGCCAAGCGCCCCCCTGAAAGCATGTTGCAGCTCCAAGATAGGGTCGGGAAGTACATCAAAGTGGAGGAGAGCATGAGGAAGTCAATAGTAAGTAACGAGCCCACTGGAGGCAAGAAGCGAAAAACTGATCTGGAATATATTGCTAAGGACAAGTATCCCAGAACTGAGTAAAACCCTGATTCAACCCCAAAGAAGGGAGGACCTGGGCAAAAGTTCACTGAATACGCTAAGCTGAATGCTCCTAGAAGCCAAATCTTGATGGAAATCGAGAAAGATCAAGATATTTGTTGGCCTAAACCCTTGAAGGCTGATCCTGCCAAGCTAGATAAGAGCAAATATTGTAGATTTCACAAAGATGTTGGTCATGACACCGATGAGTATAGGCAACTGAAAGATGAAGTAGAATTCCTCATTCGAAAAGGAAGATTGAACAAGTACACTGGGGAAGGAAGACACGGGAATGATAATGGGAGAAAGAACTTTGAAGATCATAGGAGGGACCAAGACGATCAGGGACGAAATCCCCAGCCTAGGGGACCATTTATAAATGCAATCTTTGGAGGATCGCGACCCTGAGGGCCTGTGATAAACTCAATTTTTGGAGGACCAACTGCTGGCGGGTTATCCAGGAACTCGAGGAAAGCGTATACCAGAGAGGTTATGCATATTGTTGGGGAATCCCCGAAGAGGGCCAGGACAGGAGAAAAATGACATTTGATGATTCTGACTTAGAGGATGTGAAATTTCCTCATGACGACCTGCTGGTCATAACACCAATAATAGGGAACAACCCGGTGAAAAGGGTCCTTGTAGATAATGGTGCTTCAGTGGATATCTTGCTCCATGACACCTTTTTAAGGATGGGTTATAATGATTCCCAATTGACCCTAACCGACATGCCAATATATGGATTTGCGGGAGTAGAGTGCCCCGTGGAAGGGATAATCAAGTTGCCAACAACCATAGGTCAGGAACCAAGGCAAGCAACACAGATGTTGGACTTTGTGGTGGTGAAGGCTAGTTCAACTTACAACGCTGTCATGGGAAGAACGGGGATACATGCCTTCAAGGCAGTCCCTTCTTCCTACCATTCAGTAATGAAGTTTCCCACCCGGAATGAGATTAGAGAAGAAAGAGGATATCAAAAAATGGCTAGGAGTTGTTATGTGGCCTCACTGAGGGCATATAGAGTTGGGGGGAAGGTTCTGCCTATTGAAGATCTGGATATCTGAGAGAATGAGGAGAAAAGAGGGAAGCCAGCAGAAGACTTGGTTTCGGTTCCTTTAACCCCCGAGCATCCTGAGAAGGTGACTTTCGTTGGAGCCACACTAGAGGAGCCCCTTAGAGGGAAGTTGGTGAAATTTTTGCAAGAAAATAGTGATGTGTTTGCATGATCAACAGCTGATATGCCAGGAATAGACCCGAAACTGATTACTCACAAGCTGAATGTGGATCCGAATCGGAAGATAGTGAAGCAAAAGAAAAGAAGTTTTGCTCCAGAGAGGCAAGAAGCTATAAAACAGGAAGTGGAGAAGCTCTTAGAGGCTGGTTTTATCAAGGAGATACAATTTCCAGAATGGTTAGCAAACTCTGTGATGGTAAAAAAGGCCAATAGAAAATGGAGGATGTGTGTGGACTTCACTGGCCTAAATGATGCATGCCCGAAGGATTGTATTCCGTTGCCAAGGATAGATACTTTGATATATGCCACTGCTGGACATGAGATGCTGAGCTTCATGGATGGATTTAGTGGATACAATCAAATCAAGATGCACAAGGATGACATCCCAAAGGTATCATTCATCACTGACTTTTGTGTTTATTGTTATCTTGTAATGGCTCAAGAATGCAGAAGCCACCTATCAAAGGTTGGTAAATAAAATTTTTAAGGATCTTATTGGCAATACCATTGAAGTTTATGTTGATGACATGTTAGTGAAGAGTCTAGTAAAGACTGACCATATAACCCATTTAAGGGAAGCTTTCGAGGTCCTGAGATATCACAAAATGATGTTAAATCCTGCAAAGTGTGCTTTCGAAGTGGGATCTGGAAAGTTCTTGGGATTGATGGTCTCCATGAGAGGAATCGAGGCCAATCCCGATAAAATAAAGGCAATACTGGACATGGAGCCACCAAAGACTATCAAAGATGTTCAAAAGCTCACTGGAAGGGTTGTTTCATTGGGGCGATTCATCTCCAAGTCTAGGGACAAGTGCTTGTCGTTCTTCAAGTCCTTGAAGAAGGTTAAGGATTAAAGAAATATATGGCCATAAGGCATTCGAAGAATTAAAGAAATATATGGCCCATGCCCCATTATTGGCCAAGCCAGCTCTGAATGAAGTTTTATACTTGTACCTGGCCGTTTCAGAAAATGCCTTGAGTGCTGTATTGGTTAAAGAGGAACTTAAAGTCCAGAAACCCGTATACTATGTTAGCAAAATTCTGCATGGAGTTGAGTTGAATTATTCAACTATTGAGAAGTTTGCTTTAGCCTTGTTAATGGCTTCAAGAAAGTTACATCCTTACTTTTAGGCTCATCAAATTGAGGTGCTAACAAATCAGCCCCTGAGAAATATTATTCATAGTCCCAAGGCTAGTGGGAGGCTGATCAAGTGGACAATAGAGCTGGGAGAATTCGATATCAAATATAAGCCACGTACGGTAATAAAAGCCCAGGCATTGGCTGACTTCGTAATGGAATGTACCATACCCAACCAAGAAGTCGGGGGGCAGAAAGATACTATACCTCCAAACACAGAAGGTGATAAAGGGGACAAAGAGAAGGAAGTTAAGGAAAAGGAATATCGGGTCCTCTATTTTGATGGAGCATCAAAAACAAATTCAAGTGGAGCAGGTTTGGTTTTACAAAGCCCTGATGGGTTCTTAATTGAATATGCTATGAAGTTAGACTTTCCAACCACAAACAATGAGGCAGAATATGAAGCTCTGATAGATGGCCTCGGCCTAGCAGGGACACTGAGAGTCAAGAACTTGAAGGTTTGTGGAGACTCGAAGTTGGTCATATCCCTGGTGAAGCGAGAGTTTGAGGCAAGAGATGATACGATGGCTAAGTACGCCCGCCTAGTGAGGGATGTGATGACCCAATTCGATGAATGCTATGTTGAGCACATTCCAAGGGAGGAAAATGCTAAGGCAGATGCATTATCAAAGTTTGCTTCATCTGAGATAGAGGAAAGTTCAGGAGTGTATACTTTCGCGTTCTGAAGACACGGAGCATTGATGTTAAGCTTGTACCTCCTATAGGTCTAGGGGCGTCATGGATAGATCCCATTAAGGCCCATATTCAAACCGGTTGGTTGCCAAATGATGCTACTGAAGCCCGAAGATTGGTTGTTCGAGCACTGAGATACTCCTTGATAGATGGAATTTTGTATAAAAGATCTTATGTGGTTCCTTACTTAAGATGTCTCAGGCCCGATGAGCCACGCTTGGCTCTTGAGGAAGTACATGAAGGTATCTGTGGGCAACACTTGGAGAGCAGGGCACTAGCTCATAAGATAACCCGTTTAGGCTTCTATTGGCCCGAGATGATGACCGATGCCAAAAAATATGTGAAGAAGTGTGATCGTTGTCAGAAACATGCACCTGTTGTTCGACAACCCCCCGAGATGTTGACTTCTATCAACTCTCCCATCCCCTTTTCCATGTGGGGAATGGATATACTTGGACCTTTCCCAATGGCCACGACACAAAAAAAGTTCCTGATTGTAGCCATTGATTATTTTATTAAGTGGATTGAAGCCAAACCTTTGGCCAAAATCACAACTAAGCAGGTTGCACAATTCCTGTGGGAAAATATCATGTGCCGGTATGGAATTCCCTGCATCCTAGTCACTGACAATGGAACACAGTTCAACAATGAGGAATTCAAGAAGTATTGTGAGGAGAATGAAATTGAATTACGATTCACTTCTGTGGCACACCCGCAAGCCAATGGGCAAGCGGAGGTGGCGAATCGAATAATCCTGGATGGACTAAAGAAAAGGATCGAGAAGTTGAGGAATAACTTGGTGGATTAAATACTCCCATTACTATGGGCCTATAGGACTACCTGTAGAGTCACGACTGGAGCAACTCCCTTCATGTTAGCATATGGGGCAGAAGCGGTTGTTCTTGTAGAGATATCACATTCCTCTCCCAGGATTCAAGCTTTCAATGCTGAGGAAAATGAGGAAGGGAAAAGGTTAGCCCTGGATCTAATTGATGAAGTATGAGATGAGGCACATGCGAAGATAGTGGAATATCAGAAAAAGGCTTCGTTCTACTACAACCTAAGGGTTAAGGAAAGGTTCTTCAAGCAAGGTGACTTAGTCCTGAGGAAGGTGGAAGCTTCTGGAGTTGGGAAGAAAGGGAAACTTGCCCCAAATTGGGAAGGATCATACAAGGTCAAAAGTGTTCAAGGTAGAGGAACTTACAAGCTTGAGACTATGGATGGTTTTAAAGTCCTGAGAACTTGGCATGCATAAAACCTGAAGATTTACTATGTGTAAAATGGTTGAGCACGATTCTCACTTGTCAAGATGACAAGTAGGTTAAAAAGCACCTTGAAGCTTTGCTTGCTTAGGATTTACATGTTTTAGTTTTATTTTGAGGTTTATTAAGACTTGTATAAGGGATGAATCTTGACAATTTGTGAAACTTAGAAAGTTTTCAAAATATGTTTGAATCTCTGTGACATGGCAAATAAACTAAGTGCATGAGATGGAAGCATAAAGTTCGTTAAATAAAGTTGGTTCAAATAAATAATACAAAGTCTGATAAGCAAAATCTCAAAGATAAGATAAAATAAATAAGCCACGCAGGGATAGAAAAGCTCTAAGGAGCAGAGGTGCCCTCAGCATCCATATCATCGTCTTTGCCGCTCTCGCTGGAAGTCTCAGTAGTCCCGGATGAGGAAGAGCTATCATTTGCAGCAGACCCAAAAGATGACTCAGGAGGAGGAAGAAGCGGGTCCTGAGGGATACGATCCGAGATAACCACTCGGGTGCGGAACCTTTGTAGTAAAGCCTCGTCGTCAGGGCAGACATAGTCCACTGGGTTAATATTAGGGAAAGCCTCGTTCACGGTCCCAAGGGCCGTGTCCCAGCCAGTCCTAAAAAACCCATGGAACACCGAGTCGTCCTTCACCCTCATAGACTGGGTAAACTCCTCCGAGTCTAAGTAGTTGTCAATTTCCTTGTCTTTCTCAGCCCTTAGTACAACTAGCTCAGCGTTGGACTCTCCGAGCTCCTCCTCCTTACGCTTCAATTTTCTCTCCAAAGCGGCGTACTTCTTCTGCTGCTTCCTGAGGGCATTATCAGCTTTGTCCGAAGCCCGCTTCTAAGATTCAGCTTGCCTCACAGCGCCTTGGAAGTAGGCGTTAGACTGAAACGAAATGATAAACAGAAATATAAGGCAAGTAAATGCTACAAGTAAAAAGAGAGTAAAATTGTAAGAAATAGTCATACCAAGGCCAATGACTGAGCTCCCATGAGCTTTATCCTCTCCAAGTTGGGAGTAGCTACCACATCGGTGAAGTCCTTAGGGGTTACGCTGTGGTAAGACCAATCCCAGGCATGCTTGGTGGATCTAACCATGGTATCCCCTCGGCGGAATTCCCAAAGAGGCTGGAAAGCTCCAGTAGCAGCAGAGACAGGAACAACAGCAGAAATAGGGGCATTGTGGGCGCCAACTCCCTCAACAGGAACCTCCACCATGGGCTCCTTATACTTCCTTAAGAAGCTAGGCTCTGTAGCCTTCCCTCGAGTATCCAGTCCCGCAAGGCGAGCTTTCTTCATCCTCGCGGTCTCCTCAACAAGAGGCACGTTGTCTTCATTAATTTCCTTAGCAGCTACAAAAGCAAGAGAAAAACAAAAATAAGTGGTGTGAATAATGCATGAAAGAAAATAAAAACGAGAAGGGAAGAAAAATACCCTGTTGAGAAACTGAGGAGAGTCCTACGTGGATAAGGGAAAACTCCTCTAAAAGAGCTGACAGTGGCACCATCATCCCGAGTAAGCTCATCATAAATGATAGTTTCCTCGGGGGTTAGGTGAATGGATTTGATGCTACCATCGCTAACCTTCCTGAAGGAAGATCTGAAGAGGGTACCCCAGTCTCCATTCTCCCACCTTAACCCGAAAAAACTACTCCTCCAATGTTGGTTATTGTCGGGAATGGAGGCAGTGTTAAAAATGTGCTTACACTTGGGCCTTTGTTTAATGTAGACCCAAACACAGATGCTCGAAGAACTGTTATAACACTGAAAGATTTTCCTAAAAACTGCCACTGATAAAGGAAAACCTTCCCTAAGACAACAAACTATGAAACATAAAATGTTCCTCTAGGCGTTTGGAGGAAGCTGACTGGGGTTAATTTGCAAGTCTGCTAAAAGGTGGGGAATGAAAGGATGAAAAGGAAACCTAAGCCCGGCATCAAGGGCATCTGTGTAAACAAAAAGAGTGTCAGGTTTCCAAAGGCAAGTACGATCGCCACCGGCAAATGGAACTAGTCTAAGAGAGGGACGAACATTATAACGTGCGTTTAACTTATCATAATCTATATTGTGCCATGTGTTGCAATGATCGAAAGAGTCAAGATGTGCAGTTGAGGGATATTCGTCCCCCTAATATTAATCATATCTAACAAAGACATGTAAGAAGAGCGGGTTTCGATATCTTTATCTCGTTTTGAAGCTGAGGCAATCTTGGCCGCTCTCTCAGTACCCTTGTCTGCCATTAATGGAGGAGGAAGGAAGCTTTGAAACTTGAAAAAGGCCGAAAAAGGCTAGAGAGTTGGCCGGAAAACTCTAAGGAGAGGAGTGTCGAGAGTGGGGAGGATAGAAGAGATTGGAGTTAAGTGAAGAATGAAATGAGAAGTGTAAGGAAATCACACTCTCATCTCACCCTTATATAGCCAAAGGAAGGCAAGTTGGGCCTTAAAAAAGCCCATTTGGGCCCAAAAATAAGGAGATTCTAGATGTTCTAGGAAATTCTTGGAAAAATTTAAGTTAAAAACTTAAATTAATACAATATTTTTGGAAATTCCGGAAGAATCCAGAAAAAACTCAGAAATGCTAGAAAATTCTGGAATGTGGGCTTAAGAATGAAGGTCCAGCCCAAATTTTGTCAGGCCTGGGATTATTAAATCCTAATAAAAAGGCCCAATTCAGGAGAAATAATAAAGTTAAGTCTTGTTGGGCCTGGAAATAAATCAAGCCCAGATAAGGGCCCAAATATTCAAATCAAAGCCATGTACCAGGGTCCAAAATCTGGAAGAAAATATATATTATGAATATTATCTTCAAAAACCAGGAAAAACAAGGGGCCCAACTGAAAAGCCTATAAAAAAAAATGGGCCGAAGGAAGCCCAAATATTTGAAAGGCCCAGCAAAAAGGCCCAAGTTAGAAAATATAAAACCAGATCTTATTGGGCCTTGGAATATAAAAAGCCCAACATGGTCCAAATTAGAAAAAGACCCATTAAAAGAAACCCAGTAAGGGGTTGGACCAAAAGAAAAGCCCAGAGAAAAAATGGGCCAAAAAATATATAAAAATCCTGATCCTATTCGATCAGAATTCTTATTGAATCTCTGGTCGAATGGATGAGGTCAAAAATGCATTCGACCAGGGCTAAAAAGGGGGATAAATCGACCAAAATTTGACCCAATTCGACCATAAATTCTATTTGATTTCTAGTCGAAATGTTTGAGGTCGAAAGAGCTTCGACAATTGGAAGCTAAGGTTGCACCCTCCTTGACAATCAAGGAAATTATTGTAGCTGAAATTGCTCAAGGTGAGCCGGAAGATGAAAATGAGTTCTCTACTCATGAGGAACTTGAAGAGTTGAAAGATAAATCAATGGCTTACATGGCTTCAAAATTCAGTCATGTTAGATTTAGAAGAAAACCCAACTACAAGTCAAGGGGTTCATCTGGAAGATTTTAGAAAGGAAGCTACTCGTCAGGGTCAAGCTCTAGAGGAGGATACAATTCAAGCTAGGTAGACAAAAGCAAAACAAGATGTTATAACTGCAATGAATAGGGGAACTTTGCATCTGAATGCAGAAAGCCCAAGGCAGCAAAAAAAAAGGATTCCTATGAAAAGAAAGAAACTTACAAATATTTGAGGAGACATAATGAGAAGATAAAATAAAAGATGAATGCATATATGGTTAAGGAGAAAGGAAGATCATACATTGCTGAAGGAAAAAGTTGGGATGATACTGATTCGGATGAAGAGGAAGAATATGTAAATCTAGCTCTTATGGCGGACTCTGCAGAGGAATCACCACAATCATCTCAGGTTCCTGAACTTACCACTATTGATATATCTGAATCTGAATACAAATCTACTGTGCATGAACTTACTTTAGAATTGTATAATGTTCAGACAAGCATGTTTGCATATAAAATTGAAAATGGTAAGTTAGTTCTTAAAGATGAGAGTCTGATCTCGAGGAATAAAGAACTAGAATTACTTGTAGTTGTCTTGGAAGACCTTAGGCAGAAAAATGAGTACCTAGAGAATAAGGTTAAGTGCAACGCAGACATAGAAGCCATTCTTAGAACCCAAATTACTGATTTAGAATAGAATTTACAGTCCTTTAAGAATGCAGCTTTGATTCAGAAGGAGATAATATATAGTCAGAGGTTTAATTCTAAGACATCTATAGGACTTGACTATTTTAAGTTAGCAGGTAAGAAACATGTTGGTACATCATAGACAAATGTGTTTATCCCTGATAAGGTACCATAGGATGTTGTATCTCCACTGTTCACTTAACCTGTTTCAGAATCTTTAGATGAAGTAAGTTTGTTAATCAATGAGGAATTGATTATTAAGGATAAGAAGAAGGAGAAGGTAGAGGTATCCCCTAAGACACCTAAGGTTTCAGTTAGTAAGGTAAAACCCAAAACTGATCAAGGTAACAAGGTGGATAAACAAGGACCAGACACACTTGAGAAATCAGACACCATTTGAAACAGAATGAATTCAAGTCATTCAGTTATCTTCTTCAGCTCCCAACTGTATTTTACAAAGCACCATTAAGTTTCTAAACATATTATTATATTATTGAATTTATTATAGCTAATCATTTGATTGATTAGAGTGTAACAACTTCAAGATTTATATTAATAAAATAATATATTTCTCGAATTGTTTTGTGTCCATTTTCATTCCGTTTATTTAACGAAGAACTTGAAATGAATCGAAAAAGATTGTAGGTATCGTATTCAACCCCACCTTCTATGATACTTTGGGTCTAACACCATGATAAACCTTAATTAACACATACGCTTTGTATTTCAGGTGGAAGGTGAATAAAAGTTATATGGCTACCTAGAAAAATCATGCTTGTATAACTCGTTACGCCCTGGATGTTATAAGCCCGTTGGACAAATTTTAGGGACCCTACACTTAGGTTTATATATTGTATTATCCTGGTACTGTGGAGGTGGACTTGTGGTTCGCCACGTGTCCTTTATTATTTTATGATTGCATCGAGTGGAATTTTCCTAATCGAGTTACCAGATAGTTTGGGTATGTTCTGGGCATACCATTTACACATATGGGGCTTGTTCATACTTTGGTTGACTACATGTTAGAGCTTGATTATGTCTTCCTATAATAGAAATTTATTACTCAGTGGGAGCAGTGGGGAAATCGCGTACTATCACCCCCGAGATATACACCCGCTCATGGTCGATGTACTGATGAGTACTACACTTTGTTTCACCGTATTACCCGTCGCCACATTATCAATGTGGAGGCATGGAAGGAACATGATGTCTTTCAGGGATAATAGTCATTTTATACAACACACGGGCTCCCAACTGCTAATATGCATACTCAGGCTGAGGATCACACTGGATGGGAACCTTGGGGCCAGGTATTATAGCACCGAATATGATCACACTTCATATAGAGGGCATAATGGTGGAATAGATGGCTCAGTGGATGGATCAGGGGATTACTGCCCTGAGTTCATATTTGATCCATATAGTCATGTGACAGGAACGGATGTAGGGGATTGGTTGACATGGTTTACTCCTAATCTTGCTAGATGGACATATTTCCAAGGTGCATACATGGACGGTGCATGTACATATTTGCAGACTCAGTACCATACAAGTAGCTCTCACAAGGTGCATATGAGATAAATGTACGAGGCTTCTCCCCTCCGATTGGTAGTAGCTTCCAGTTTCAGCCCCATCACAGGCTCACGTTATTGATGTAGATGATCATGATTCTAGCTCTGACGATGGTGACGATCCGAGGAGGGGATCCCCTAGGGCTGTGAAAGGCCGGGGCAGGCGCTGTTACACAGGAACACATGTTCTACCTCATTAGAGTTTTTTTAGGATTTACCTTGTACTATGCTCCTTGAACTTCAAATATGTATTACAAATGTTTAAGTTGTGTTTATAAAATGTATTTTGATTGTTGAGTTAATTTTAGTTGTTCTCTCAAAATATAAAATGATGTTACCATATATTCAAACACACAACAAATTTAAATATCATACAAATTCAAAGACACTTAATTTTTTCACACACTACAATTTAAACACACTAAAAATTTAAACACGCTATAAATTTATAGAAAAATGCCCTTAGACATCGGTTATAAATTGATGTCTTTTTTTCAAACACACTACAAATTCAAGCACACTAAAATTTGAAACACACTACAAACTGAAGCACACTAAAATTTTAGATACACTAAAATTCAAAAAAAAGTATAGAAAGAAACACATTTAACATAAGAAGATAGGGTCTTGTTGTGGACGTAGTGGACACAATTTGCTTCTATTTATATGCCCTTCGTGGTTACAACAACTACACCTCTTCCTTGAACGAGACTGATCCATCTCGGTCCTAATTCGAACTGACTCACCCTTATCTTCGTGTTTTCGTCTTTTCTTTTTCAATGCCTCGTCAGCTAGCAAGGTACCATAAAACTATCATTGTATTGGCAAATTGAAGTTCTAATACTCTTGTGGTGGCAACGGTTGAATGACATGCTCCCTCAATATATTTAATTGGGCCAATATATGTTACTTCTCAATCCACTTCCTCCAGTCAATATTGTTTAACATGTAACTGATAATCACATGAGAACAAGGCATATGGTGGCATGCCCATTTCCGACATGTGCAATGCCTTTAGACATATCCATATTCTGCCTATTTACGCTCTTCCAACCTTCTTTCATTATATATCGTTTGATCATCATAGAGAAAATCCCTTATTGTAAATAAAATGTTTCCACCTTATGTGAAGTGGCCTTCTTCAAGATCTTCACAATCATTTCATTTGCACTTTCAGTGAATATTTAATTTTCTCCTATTGCTGCAACTGCTCTATTTCGTTCTGTATTGGAAGTCCTCACAATCTTGTAGAACAAGTACTTGATCATTGATGTGATGGGAAGAAAATGAGACATTCTAATGTTCCCATTGAATCCTTCCATAGTTTTTATGGTAGCCTCCCTATAATGAGCACCACCAACATCGTGAGAAATGGTCCACAATTTGGGCCTGATTGCAACAAGGTATTCCAAGGAAGGGGGTGAGATTTTGCCTATTCTTTTCATGAAGGCATCGTGTTTTCTGACTAATGGAGTAATTCCAGCAAGCCACATAAGCTCTTTCAACTCTTCTCCATCATGATGTGAACAAAAATTACTTTTCACATGGTATAAACAAAACCCGTGAACTGCATACGGTGGCACGAAGCCATCATCCGCATCCATCTCCATTCTTTGTAGTAATGAACATGATACCCATATTGATCGTTAACCATGTGGATAATATTTTTACAGGGACTTTAGGGCTCTCCATCACCTGTAGTTACAAAAAATTGATAAGTTCCATTTCATATAATTGTCGATCATATCATTGCCAAAACTGCTAAAATTTCACTTACACCGGGTTTCACCAGCTTTGCTATAAACCATACTGAGATTTTACTGTGACCTTGTGAGGCCGCTTCGATGCCGCAATCATGCGGGGTGTACCTAGATATTTCCCACTGCCCATACTTCTTTCGATACCCACCTCTCATACGAAACAGACAATTTCAGTGGACACATATGACAACTAGATGATCTGTATTACTTCTATAAACATTGTTTCTCCGATTGGAATTAATGTGAACCAATACAAACTTTATCATCAAAGTCATACATATGTCTGACACCAAGGTCAACAATTTCATAATTGAAAGCAAGACAACTACCAAATTGGTTGTTCACTACAACCTCTATATATTCTTCCTCTTGAAAACCAAGGTGCTCGTGGAACATACTTGGAACATGATGTTGACCATGGACCATAATAGAATCTATGGCTTGTTCATCCTCTTCATATCCATTACATCTTAAGTCTTCATTAACCTTGCAGCTCGATCCGCCACCAATATCTTCATTATCTTCATGAATGAGAGCCAAATCTCTCAATTCCCTGGACTAGAGCCTTTGAGACGGTTAATCATGGAAATAACCACCTTCTTCAACATGCATCTGCATGATACTCAAACTTTCATCAAAATCTTGGATGCTCGATCCTCCCAACTGATAATAGTTTTTGAAACTCCCGCAATGACTGCTCCTCCCATAATCTTCTAGAAAACTCATTTGTGTTTGTTCAAACTGAATATTAGGTGCATACAAAGATGATGCCTCTCTTTCAATTTTTTTCATGGTGATATACATGGAACGTCACCCATCCCATTGAGCAATGTCTAAGGGACTCTTAAAATCCTATTCACGTCCGAATTGCATGTAATGTGCCCCATGTAGTATTTCCTCACGACATTTTCGATCCTGAGTTATGGATATTTGAAGCTCAATTTTACGGTATACTCAGCAGAACTTATGTTCATCATTTTGTATACAATTTTGACCAGCTCTTCAAATGTTGTTCCCAAAGATATGTAGCTTTTAACTTTGGGATCAAAAGAATAATTGATATCATCATCTCTTATATATTTAGATTAATTAAGTGGTCTAAAATAAAGGGTCCAATACCATAATATTTGGTATGAGATTTGTAATGTGTAATACCATATTAAGAATCTGATTAGGGTTAATGGGATCTAATTAGGCTACTATATAAAGTACATAATATGGTCTTGGTCTCTAAGACTATTCGCAACCTCTACTTCACTATTCCCATCAGTTCGAGTGAGATATAGTTAGAGTCTGAATCAAGTATGCGGAAGATCAAGTCCCACAATCCATATTATTATTCATATCTACCCTCATGGAATCAGGTACGCTTATGTATTACAGCTTTTATGTAACCTTTATAATATCGCATAAGATGATCCTGATTATATATTTAGATTCAACAAGTGGTATCCGAGCCTATCTTATGTTGAATTATTAAGGTTGATCATAATTTTTTTATGATAATTTTTTTTATACCAATTAAAATTGTGTATGTAGCGTATTATGTAGTTTTCGGCTTGAAATTCATATGTATTACGTGAATTTATTATGATCAAGCCGTGCAACTGTTATTGATAGTGCATTATGTGTTAGTTTTTTTTTGGTACCTGGTATATGTTTAATTAGTAAACATGAACAAAGAAATCATATGTTTTGGTTTTGAAGTTTTTCAATGGTCGGCACATAAACTGTTGGGATTCATGATACAAACACAGCGGAAAAATAAAAACTAAATATGAAAAACGAAACCCCAAATGCAGGATCCATGCGAAACAAGACATTTAATTCAGAGATTAGATGTTTACCTTAATAAAACTTTCCTTCTGATTGTTATGAATGTACAGATCTTCATGAACCAACACAACATCCCTCATTTCGAAGATCTGCTCTCCAAGGTATCCACACAAACGCCCGATCGTCCAACGATCATCGGAGCCGGTACTAGCCGATTTGGTTACCTCTTTTCTCTCTCTCTCTAGCCTCTCTAAGATGTAGAGCTGCTAGGATTTTCTAAAAAACGTGATGTGTCAACTAAACCCTAAAAATATACATCTTAATGTATATACAGGGATAGAGGATTTGGGCTTGACCCTAATCTTAATGGGCTTCTAAAAGGACCCATTCTGATTTTAGGTTTATATTCTTATTAAATTCGAATTCTAATATATATACAATTAATCAAGTCTCACTTAATTAATTATATAATTAAATTCGAATTAACAATAAAATATTTAAATTCATAATTTAAATAACACTCCGTTTTAAACGTTCTTTGTGTGTGACCCTTTAGGTTACTATTACGTCAGCAATAATTTTATTTTCTAATAATAAAATTATAAACAATGAGTGACATCTAGTAATTAGGGATGGCAATTGGGCCGGATCGGGTCGAGTATTGCAGAATCCATATCCAAACCCGAAAATTTTATCCATACCCAAACCCGACCCCGACCCGAAAAATACCCGAAAATGAATACCTGAACCCGATCCATCGGATTTTGGATCGGATTTGGGTATACCCGAAACCCAAATTTATTTTGAATTGGATATCATACCCGAACCCGAAACCCGAACCCAAACCCGAACCCGAAATCTGAATTTTTTTTATAATTATTGATATTGCGACTGCTTGGGATCGAACACGCGACTTGTAGAGAAAGAGTTTTAATGTGTTATCTCCAACCACTACACCACATCATTAATTATATTATTATAAGTATAGCTAATATTTAAAAGACCAACTCAATTGATACCCAGTTTTTTAGATTTATTACTAAAATATGTTTTGTTAACCTTATAAACCTTATCACCCGTTTAAATGATTGAATAACTATATTTAATTAAACTTTATAATTAGTTAATTATTAACATAAATATAAAAATATATGTTCTAAAAATTATATAATAATATGTATAATGTATATTATTAAAATATATATATATTATAATGTGTAATATATAAAATTATAATATTACATGTATATATATAATTAATATATATATAATTCGGGTTTTTTTCGGATTTCGGGTTCAGATCGGGTACGGACAGAGTTTCAGATTTCGGATCGGATTTCGGATCGGTATACCTAATATCCAAATCCAAATCCAAAAAATCGGGTTCGGTAAATCCAAAATTTCGGGTTTCGGATCGGGTATCCGTCGGATCGGATTATTTTGTCATCCCTACTAGTAATACATCATTGCTCCCCAAATAATAATAATAATTGGTGATTCAATTAAATCTTTCGTGAATAATGTACAATGTAATATAATTCTTTTAGCCTTATATTATATATCAAACTCGAGGCATGCATTGTGTCATCCTCTGCAAGCGTTTAATCCTTCTTTCCTTGATCAATGAGTAAACTATTAAACAAATCACTATTTGAGCACGTCCATGCATTTTATAGTCTTACTCAATCAAGAGGCCAATAATATCACTCCTTTAATAAAGGAGGGCTAAATTGCATCTAGATCATTCATATTTCCAATACGATTCATAATATACCCAATGTCTACTTTTATTATTACCCGGTCAAGGATAACTTTAAATAGTATCAAAGTATATTAATTCTCGTATAGAAATATAATAATTTCAGGTCAAAGGACCAATAAATCATTATCACTGTGAGATTAACTTATGACACTTTAAACATGTAGTATCTTACAACGGGTCAATCCAGCACCATGTATTTAATACATGTGCCTGTGTTTTGAATTTAGTATCACCATACCTATGATCAATGATATGTGATCATCAGTCGACAAACACACTAGTCTCAACATATTTATTATCGTCCCTTAACAATAATACTTAACTAGGGACCTTTAGGAATATCAATACTATTCTTATAATCTCATTTCTAAGTCACGTACTTAGAGATACAGATTTACATATCATATTTCAAGGACATTTATTAATCTAACATTTTATTGTAGACAATAAAGATATAATAAATTACTAAAGAATAATCCATAGAATCATAATTAATAATCCAAATGTTTTATAATATAAACATAATAGTGTTGTCTCTAGGGCACAAACCCTACCAATCTACCACTTGCACTAGAGCCAATCACCCATGTATCTAATACCCATGGAACTAGTATGACCTTCGTGCTTTTGCTGCGACAAAGCCTTAGTCAATGGGTCTGTAACTTTATCATCGGTATGCACTTTACATATATGTATATTTCCTCTTTCATTAATCTCTCGAAGAAGGTAATATCTCCTAAGTATATGCTTTTCCCGGGAATAGGACCTTGGTTCTTTAGCCTGCACGATAGCTATCACAGTAAAGATCAACTGGATCTGTGATCAATAGAACCACACCAAGTCCCGTTATGAATTTCCGTATCCAAACAGCCTCCATGGCTGCTTCACTGGAAGCAATATACTCAGCTTCCATTGTAGAATCAGCTACTGTCTCTTACTTTGAACTCTTCCAGCTTACAGCACCTCCATTAAGGCAATACACAAAACCTGACTGAGATACTGAATTATCTCTGTCTGTCTGGAAGCTGGCGTCAGTGTAACCCTTTACAACTAGCTTCTTATCTCCTCCATACACCAAGAATGAATCTTTAGTCCTCTTCAAGTACTTAAGAATATTCTTGACAGTTGTCCAGTGACCCTCACCTGGATTGGACTAGTATCTGCTCGTCATGCTCAAGGCATACGAAACATCAGGATGAGTACATATCATCGCATACATTATAGATCCAATTGCCGAAGCATATGGAACTTTGCTAATACGGCCTTTATCATCTAATGATTTAGGGCAGTTGTCTTTTGAGATTAATATCCCATGAGACATCGGGACATATCCTCTTTTTGCCTCTTACATCCCAAAATGATGCAATACTTTATCAATGTATGTACTCTGACTTAGGCCGATTAATTTCCTTGATCTATCTCTATAGATCTTGATCTCTAATATATAGGTTGCATCGCCTAAGTCCTTCATCGAAAAACTATTTCCCAACCAAGTCTTAACAACCTGTAGAGAGTGTATGTCATTTCCTATTAGTAATATGTCATCTACATATAGTACTAGGAATGCCACGTGGCTCCCATTAACCTTCTTGTAAACACATGGTTCATCTTCATTTTGAATAAAGCCAAATTCTTTGACTGTTTCATCAAAACGATGATTCCATCTCTTTGAGGCTTGCTTCAATCCATAAATAGATCGAAGCAGCTTACAGACCATCTTAGCAAACTTGGGATCGATAAAACCCTCAGGTTGTATCATGTATACATCCTCTTCAAGGCTCCCATTTAAGAAAGCGGTTTTGACATCCATTTGCCAAATCTCATAGTCGTAGTAAGCAGCTATTGCTATCAAAATCCTGATGGACTTGACCATAGCAACTAGTGAAAATGTCTCATCATAGTCTATACCATAAATTTGTTTGAAACCTTTTGCCACTAGTCGCGCTTTATAGGTCTGTACTTTACCATCCATGTCAGTTTTCTTCTTGAAAACCCACTTGCACTCTATAGGTTTTACTCCTTCAGGTGGATCAACTAAAGTCCATACTTTATTTTGATACATGGAATCCATTTCGGATTTCATGGCCTCTAGCCATCTCTCGGAGTCTGGACTGTTCATAGCTTCTTGGTAGGTAAGAGGCTCAGCATTATCTATGAGTATTGCATCATCATCTTGAGTCAAGAGAAATCCATAATATCTCTCCAGCTCATGACGAGCCCTACTAGATCTATGAACAACCTTTGTTTCTGGAGCAGGAACATCTTGATATACTTCCTGCCCACTTTCCAACTCTGGTTCATTGTTATTTTGTACAACTCGGTCTTCATCGAGATCTATAGTCCTCCCACTAATTTTCTTGGAAATTAACTCTCTTTTAAGAAATACAGCGATTCGAGCAACAAACACTTTGTTCTCGGTAGGATTATAGAAACTATTCCCCTTAGTTTCTTCAGGATATCCCATAAAATAACATTTATCCAATTTTGGTCCCAGCTTGTCAGACACCAGGCATTTCACAAATGCTTCGCATCCCCATACTTTCATAAAAGACATGCTGTGATGTTTCTCAGACCATATCTCATATGGAGTCTTTTGAACCGATTTAGTTGGAACTCGGTTTAGTGTATATGCAGCTGTTTCTAGAACATAACCCTAGAAACTTATTGGAAGATCTGCTAGACTCATTATCGATCGTACCATGTCCAACAAGGTGCGATTTCTCCTCTCAGAAACTTTATTCCATTAAGGCGTTCCAGGAGGAGTAAGTTGTGATCCGATACCACACTCCTTCAAGAAACCTTTAAACTCGAGGCTTAAGTACTCTCCTCCATGTTCAGATCGTAGAACTTTTATATTTTCGCTTGTTTTCTTTTCCACTTCGGCCTTGTATTCTTTGAACTTTTCAAAAGAATCGGATTTGTTCTTCAAAAGATACACATATCCATATCTACTGAAATCGTCAGTAGATGTAATAAAGTAGTAAAAGCCACCTCTTGCCATCATACACATTGGACCACATACATCACTATGTATAAGTCCTAATCGTTCAGTGGCCCTTTCACCTTGTCCGGTAAAAAGAGCTTTAGCCATTTTGCCAATGAGACAAGATTTTCATTCTTCGTATGATTCAAAATCAAACTTATCCAAGTAACCATCTTTATGTAATTTGGAAATGCGTTTCTCATTTATGTGACCTAAACGACAATGCCAAAGGTATGTTTGATTTGAGTCTTTCATCTTAATAAGTTTATTATCATTATTTATGTTATAGAAAAGAGTATCTAAATCAAGAACATATAAACCATTAAACAAACATGCAACCCCATAGGTAACATTATTGAATGAAAAAGAACAACTATTGTTCTGAATCAAAAACGAAAAACCTTTCTTGTCCAAACAAGAAATCGAAATAATGTTTCTGCAAATCGCAGGCACGTAAAAACAGTTATCTAATTCTAAAACAAGCCCAGTGGGCAATGATAAACGATAAGTCCCTACAGCTAAAATAACAACCTTTGCTCCATTGCCAACTCGTAGGTTGACTTCTCCCTTCGCCAATATCCTACTTCCCTACAGTTCCTGCACATTTATATAAATATGAGAACCACATCTAGTATCTAATACCCAAGATGTAGAAGTAGACAAATTGACTTCTATAACATAAATACCTGAATCAGAAGTAGCAACAACAGCCTTCTTCTTCTTCAGATCCTCCAAATAAGCATGACAGTTCCTGTTAGGTCCCAATTTGTTTGTAGAAGGGGGGTTGAATGCAAACAATACCGTTTAAGTGAATAAAATGCGGAATAAAAAAGTGAAACAAAATTCAAGTTAAATAAAACTTTTATTAAACTTGAAAGGTGTTACAACTACGATATCGGTTACAAGGGATTAATCTCAAATCAATTATTACAAATCTAGAATAAATTCGACATGAACTTTTTCTATTTTTGCAATTAAAAGATCAAATGCTAAATGCGATTTGAGATTAAGTTCTAGGGATTTTAATCCGCTAGATTGATACACAAGAACAAGATAAATATTTCTAGTTGATTGGATTTAACTTTACAATCTAGAAATTTAATCTTGAAGAAAAGCAGATGAAAAATAAAATGTTGTGCCTTTGTTTTCTGCTTCTTTTTCTCTTGTGTGTTCTGTTGAATTATTGCATTGTAGTCTTCTGCTGTGTTTTGTTGTTTAAGTAAACAAAACCATCTAGTTTACTCAGCAAGACTTTCGGCAAGACAATCAAATGAACTGGTATGACAATCCATTTGAACTGGTAGGACTTTCGGTGAGACTATCCTTTTGAACTAGCAAGACAATCCCAATAGCTAGCAAGACAATCAGAATGAACTAGCAAGACTTTCAGTATGACTATCAATTGTCATACCGATTGTCATAGTAGTTCAAATCAAATTGTCTTACTGAATTATTAATAGATTTTAATCTAATAATAATTCTGAAAATCCTTAATATTAATTCTGAATTAATTAATCAATTAATTCAATTAATCAATAAATTAATCTTTGCAGATATAATTTATTTTCTTAATTAAATTATATGACTTAATTAATTAATAGAGAATTAATATTAATCTTGAGCAGCAACCATTCTTCTGAAAATCTTCTGAAAATTACTGTCAAGTATGAATCAATTCCACCACTTCAATGTTGACACTCGATGTACTGTCTGGTTCATGAGTGACTAACTTCCGTGACATTTCTTCAAGTCTTGACCTTGATACTCTTGATTTTCTTCAGACTAAATCCTTGTAATTAATTGATACCCTGACGAGATCTCTGTCACTTGATTAAATCCACAATCCTGATTTATATCACTGAGGCTTGATCAATTTCTTGAGCTTCTTCCAGTGAATTAAGTCTTCAAGTCTGTAGATGAATAATGTTTCTTAACCCTTTGACAAATGTTACTATATGAGATCTCTCTGACGATAGATCCACTATTTACTTATTACATTCTTATTTGAGTTGAGTTAAATCCTCGAATATACAAATAGGCTATGCCATATGCCTTTCAATCTCCCCCTATTTGCTTGTTAGACAATAACAACAAATACCTAGAGGATAACTCAACTAACAAATAAGAAAAAGATATAAACAGAAATGCAAAGTAAATAGCAGAAAAGTTCTGGATTATATTTAACATTTTCCAGATTCCAATAGAAATTTACAAGTGAATACAAGATAGATGTTCCTCTAGCCTGAACATATAACTACATTAGACTATCTTGATTCATAAAGCTCTAATCATATTACATTGAGTTTTGAGCTAATTGATTTCAGTTGTCTTCTCTTCTGACTTCACCTTCTTCTAAATCTTGAAGCAACTCTTTGTCAAAGACACGATCCTTTTCTGAAGTGAAGCTTGTTGGTCTGACTGGTTGAACTTCAACTGACTTCAGCTTATTCTTGATCTGATTGTACCTTTTAATATTCTTTTCACAATAAGCTTGAATCAAATCAGCAGCTTGAGTCTTCAACATGGATGAGTATCCAGCAGTTCTTAAATGATGTTCCATCCAGACCAGATGCTTAGCTGAGTAGTCTTTAAGAGATTGTACATCTAGCTGACAGATTTGAAGACAATCAGACTTAAAGAATCTCACCTGATGAGGATTGTTGACCACTTGAGGACTAGCCCTGCTGGCAAACTCTTTAAGCCTTTCTCGAAGAACTTCATTCAATTCTGAGCTTCTTTTTACCTTGTTGAGAAGAACCAAATCTCAGACAAAGAACGATTCTCAAACAGATGAAGTGACACCTTGAAAGATCCTTCACTCTGACAATATACAAAAATGCTCATCTCATTTAGGGATCTATCAAAAGCAACTGTGATCCTTGAGACTTCAGTCTTGATAGCATTCATGTACATGTCATTGTTAGGATTTGAGATTTCCAGCTTGTCAAGAAGATGTAGGAACTGCCTATCATTGTTAGTGCTCAGCTGAGGCATATCAAGTACTCTCCTAGCTTCATCCCATTTTTCACCAATCTTCAGTCTGACATCTCTTCTCCTTTCTTGAGCCTTAATGTCATGAAGACGTTGCTTTTAAAGAGTTTCTGTTCTTTTTATGTCTTTCCTCTTGTCAATGATCTGGGAGACCTTTTTGAGTTCAGCTTCTTTTCTTTTCATCTCTGACTGCTGCTGTTGAAACTCTTTCTCAAAGATAGGATCCACTGTAGCTTCCTCTTCCCAATCTCCAAAATCACTTTCCTCTTCAGCTTCAAATAAACCATCTTTATCTTCCAAGACTGGTTCAGTGGGAATGTCAAAAATGTCAAAGTCATCCTGTTCTCCACTGTAATAGACATCATCAGCCTTTCCTTTGTCCCCAGCAGAGGTATCTTTTTCTTTCCCCTTTCCACTACTCCCTTTCTTCTCCCCCTTAGTTGAGGGATCCTCTACTGATTTTCCCTTAGATCCTCCATGACCTCCATCACCTCCCGAGCCTGAGCCTCCACCAGACGGCCCTTCAAAGTAAGTCCTTTGTTCTTCATTGGGACAGTGAGAATTTTTGATCATGTAGTACAGGTGCTTCATCCCTTCATTCAGATGTTCCATACCTGTCTCTATCTTCAGAAATCTAGAGGAATCCAGTGAATGATTCATTTCAACCAAATCTTCAAGAGAAGTCATCCTTGTATATAGAGAGCAGAAGTTAGAAATGTCATCAGATGATAAAGTTGGAGTTTCCTGAATGGAATTGAGCTTTGGTGTGACAGTGTTCTTGAGATCTGAGATATCATTCCTTATGAGTGCCAGCTGATTGTTGACAGAGGTGGAAGAAGAAGACCGTTCAACCACTTGTGCTTTGAATGCTTGAGCTTCAGCTTGGCTTTTAGCAAGTTCTTCTTTTAGGGCAGCAATTTGAGCTAACAGGTTTACAGTATCAGTGTCTGTGTGTGCTCTCACCTGAATTTCACTCGTGTTTGGTTCACTCACCTCACGTGCTTGTGTTTCTCTCAATATAATTGCTCGTGAGGAGTCTTCCTGTTGTTGTTCTTCTGTACCTGCAGTTAAAATCACCCTAGCCTCTTCAAGAGAGGTCAGTGGTGGTGCAATGGGAATTCGCGAGTCCCGATCCTCAGTCAAACCTATCATTTCATGTGAAATAGATGTCTGAATTGCTTCAGGGATAGATTGACCGAGTTGCCCTCCACTTTCTCCAGATAAATCTGCGAGTGGAGAATCCCGTGAGGGAGCCAGAGGTGTTTGATCTGGGAGGGGAGAAAATGACTCTATTAAGGGTGGCTGAGAGTCAGATTTTCCCTCAGAAGCATGTGACTGCTCTTCTTCCGTAACTATGGCAGGCACTGTAACAGACTCTATGTGCACTCCTCGCTCTGTGTCCTGAGTATCATCTGTGGATATGTATGGTTCCATTGTGAGTAATGGAATTGTGCTTGACTCAGTACAAGATGCCATGGCCCTATGGCGAATTTCAATAGATTCATCCTGTTGAGAGAATGTCTCTAGTAACTGTTCATCGGCCATTTCAAAGTCCATGTCCTGTTGGGAGGACAAGGATGGGCTTTCAGATGCCTCATTATAAGTTCTTCTTTTCTTTGGAGGAGGCAGAGCTGAGGGTTCACTCATATTTAACAATGCACTACTTCCTATTAATCTTCTGGGTAACATTTTAGACAGAAGGGGAGTGGTTGAGATAGAATGTGACTCTGTGTTTGGCTCTATGACCTGGGATTGAAGCTGTGGTTCTATAACTTCATGGTCAGCCCTATCAACCACTGGGGGTCTTTCAACAGAAGTAGGAATGGAGTGAGAGTGAGGAATTACTACCTGTAATGGAAGAGCATCTGATATTGGAGGAGCCTGGGTGGCTTGAACCACTGGAGGTTGAGGTTGCTGTTCATGACCGGGAAGATTGAAAATAGGTAAAGGAATATAAGTGGCCATGAAAGCAGATACAAGTACTGGAACTTGCATGAATTTAAAGGTTGTGTCTTGGCGGGTGTAAATCTTTTTGCTTACCGGAGGGGGTTCGGTTACTGCAGAGTTAGCAAAAAGGGATTTGTGTTCAGGTGTGAGAAGATGATCTGCTATAAGCATGAGAAAACGAGCATAGTAACATGATACCCTACGATTTGTAGAATGATCACGTAAAGCAGTAGTGAGACGTCTCAAGAGAATGGGAAAAAGTAGTTTGCCAAAATTGATCCTTTGATTGAAAACAACCGCAAGACCAATATACTGCAGAGTGGAAGTGATGTTGTGAAAGTTGGATTTAGTGCAGTTGGCAAACACTTTAGAAAGTGTATCGAAGAAAATATCCCATTCAGACACCAAATTGGATTTTGAAAGTTTGGTTAAATTGATCACCCCCTGATAGTGAATAGCATGGAAAAAGTTTGTGATATCATTTTCAGAGGGTAAATTACAGATTTGTCCAATGGAAAATTTAACGCCTGATTGACTACTGTTTCATCAACCACATACTGTGTGTTTGCCACGGTGAATGAAAAAGATTTTGAATCATCGGCCACAGTAGAGGTTGTGCAAATCAGTCTAAGCAGATCGACATTTAAAATCACATTTGATTTAATAGCAGAGCTAACAATCGAATGGTCATTTAAAAATCTAATCCAAGGCTTAAATTTTTCCACATCACATTTTTCCGGATTAAAATAACCAACCTGATTATGCGCGACAATTTGGAAATTGAGAGCCATTTTAAAATAATAATAAGACACACACTTTCAGAATTTTAAGAATAATATTAAGAAAATTCGAATTAATTAAATTAATTTAATAATTCGAATTAAATTAATTATAATCGAAAAATTTAGACAGGAATGTATCTCGTTAAAATTCCTAACTCACAAACACAGATTTGAAAAGCCAAAAGACACAAAACAGAAATTAAAATTTAAATCAAAAATACCCAAAATAAAATTAAAAAAAAACAGAAACTGATTTTGATTTGATTGATTTTTTTTTTTAACAAAAATCCAACAGCACTTCTGTATGTATATACTTGTATGTATATATCACAGAGTGATGAATTGGTATGCTGAGTAAGAACTCGAGCAAGGCAGTCAAGGAAGCAGTTTGATTAAGATCGAGTAGAGAGAGAGAGAAAAACGAGAGGAAAAAAAAACTGATGGAATTTGAAAGAAAAGAAAAGACTGAAGTGATTGAGTTATAAAACAAAGAAAACTGTTAAGAAGACAACCGGTATGACAATTCGGGATAGTCTTACCGATTGTCATACCGATAGTCATACAAGGCAAATATGAGAAAATAAAAGAAAACAAATAATAATATATAACTGGTATGACAATCTGATAGTCATACCGATTATCATACCAGTATAAAATAAAACATAATAATTCTGATATTAATTTTATTACTGGCATGACAATCAATAGTCATACCGATTGTCTTGCCAGTTATAAAATTAATCTGATTTTAAAATAAGCAATCATTATTACTAAAATGACTTTCAGCAAGACAATTTCAATTGTCTTGCCGATTGTCATTCTAGAATAAGATAAAATAAGTATTAACAGATTTATATATACATGTGTACTGAAATGATTTTCAGCAAGACAATTTTAATTGTCTTGCCGATTGTCATTCCAGTAGAAAGACTATATATATAATTTACAGAATATATTAACAAACAGGGAAAACTGAAGTAAAGTCTTATATTAATAGTAAAAATTCAGAAAATATTTACAAAATTAAAATAATTAAAATATTTCAGAGATAATAATATTTTCAGTCCAAAAATAGATTTCTTTTGAATCTTAACAAATTAAATTCATAGAAAAATATTTCTAGAGAAAATAAAATATACTGAGACATTAAAATAAACAATTTGAGTAAATAAATAAGATAAGATAATAAAAAATTACATAGAAATAAGCAAGAAATATGATAAAATGATAAAATAAATTTGCAAATGAATTTTTCATTTATGAAAAATTCATTTGTAAATGCATTCAAAAACAGATCTCAGATATTAACTAAATTAATCACTAAAACTATTCAACATGCCCAATTTACCCACTAATCTGGTAAATGTGGATTCATCAAGTGGTTTAGTGAAAATATATGCTATTTGTTCTTCTGTTGGAACAAAAAATAGTTCAACAGTACCATTCATGACGTGCTCTCTAATAAAATGATACCTGATGTCAATGTGCTTTGTCCGGAGTGCTGCACAGGGTTGTTGGTGATGGCTATTGCACTTGTATTATCACATAAAATAGGAATTTTGTTCAATACAGAGCCATAGTCTCGTAGCTGGTTCCTAATCCACAAGATCTGAGCACAGCAGCTTCCAGCAGCAATATATTCAGCCTCGGCCGTTGAGTTGGAAACTGTTTGCTGTTTCTTGCTGTACCATGAGACTAGCCTGCTTCCTAGGAATTGACAACTTCCTGAGGTGCTTTTCTGTAACACCCCCAGATCCGGGGTCGGGGATCCGGGTTGTCACGAGTTCCATTTCCCTTAATAACACCCAATCTTAATAATTACTCAACTACTCTGTACTGTGACCCCACAATAAACACACACCACAAGTTATAGTCTCAGAGATGAACATCAAAAAAATAACCACAAGTCATTTTATTCCACATTTATCTGCCAATACACCTTAAAAGGTAATCTGAATAAATTTACATTTCTTTGCCATTATTACAATTGATAAAGATACATAAGTCTGGTACATTATTAGTTGAAAACTTAGCCTATTGGTAATTTCTACCTCAGCTACAGCGGCCTCAACGCTTCCAGAAAGCTGCGGAACGTTTCCTATCCACTTGCGAATTGGGAGCTTGGTCCTGTTCATCTTATCTATCTGATGTTGTGTGATGAAAGAAGAAAGCAAGGGTGAGCAGCAAGCCCACCAAAATAATATGTATAATGATTAACAATATATGAGCCTACTCATAATACTCATGAAAGTCTTGGTCAAAAGAAATGAACCAAGTTGATATCTTAATGCGATGAAGTCGCAAAATATTCAGTATATATATATACATATGTACTTTTCAAAATATTGGAAGTCCTCTTCCATGCATAATATACACAAAGTCCCAGTCCTTCATTCATCACTTTTTCTGTCACAATATGTTCTTTTCCGATAATTCGGACTGTATTGCAATCTCAAACAGCTTTTCGGTACCGGCTCCGGTTACCTTCACTTCTATTTCCATTTTCTCAAAATCTCTTATAAACTCTCCAAAAGACATTATCATCTTGAGTCTCTCCTTTTTACTAAGGGCATCAGCCACCATATTGGCTTTCCCCGAATGATACAGAATCTCCCAATCATAATTCTTGATTAGCTCTAACCGCCTCCTTGGGCGTATGTTGAGCTCTTTCTACGGGAAAATGTACTAGAGCACTTATGGCTTAGGTAAATCTCGCACTTTTCTCCATACAAGTAGTGCCTCCAATCTTTAGGGTAAAACTATTGCCATGAGCCCAAGCTCATAGGTGGGGATATCGAATTTTATATTCCCTTAATTATCTTGACGCGTACGCGATTACCTTGTTGTGCTGTATAAGAAGCACCCTAATTCCTTATGCGAAGCGTCACTACACATCACAAAATCTCCTTTTCCATCCGGCAACGCCATCATAGGGGTCGTCACCAATCTTTGCTTCAGTTCTTGAAAGTTGTTCTCGTATTTCTCTGTCCATTCAAACTTCTCGGTCTTACGAGTAAGCCGCGTTAAAGGGGGCTACTATCTTTACAAACTTGAACGAACCTCCGATAGTGACTGACCAATTCTACCTCTGGTAGTCGACCTAACCATGGTCATCAATTCATCAGTGGTCCTTTATCCAATCTTGTCAGGATCCTCCATGGGATCCTCCTCAACAACTATCCCTTCTAGGACAACATCCTCAACCGCTACATCCTCAATATCAACATCATCCAGTCCTGCATTAGGACACTCTATCGGATCCACAATCCGATCTCCAATTAGTAATAAAACATCATCGCGCTGTTGCTCCTCAACCTCAGGGTTCGGAGTCCCGCTACCATATACGATAACGAACTACGCTCCTATCACGATATTTATAAGGGTTCCCATTAGGGTTTTAACTATCAGTACTACGTTAGGTAGCCCGACTATGAACTTGGCAAGAGTTCTTATTATCTTAGTGAACTTATTATCTTAACGTCACATCATCTCTGAGGTTTATAACGCTTAGTTCTGATACCACTTCTGTAACACCCCCAGATCCGGGGTCGGGGATCCGGGTTGTCACGAGTTCCATTTCCCTTAATAACACCCAATCTTAATAATTACTCAACTACTCTGTACTGTGACCCCACAATAAACACACACCACACGTTATAGTCTCAGAGATAAACATCAAAAAAATAACCACAAGTCATTTTATTCCACATTTATCTGCCAATACACCTTAAAAGGTTTTCTGAATAAATTTACATTTCTTTTCCATTATTACAATTGATAAAGATACATAAGTCTGGTACATTATTAGTTGAAAACTTAGCCTATTGGTAATTTCTACCTCAGCTACAGCGGCCTCAACGCTTCCAGAAAGCTGCGGAACATTTCCTATCCGCTTGCGAATTGGGAGCTTGGTCCTGTTCATCTTATCTATCTGATGTTGTGTGATGAAAGAAGAAAGCAAGGGTGAGCAGCAAGCCCACCAAAATAATATGTATAATGATTAACAATATATGAGCCTACTCATAATACTCATGAAAGTCTTGGTCAAAAGAAATGAACCAAGTTGATATCTTAATGCGATGAAGTCGCAAAATATTCAGTATATATATATATACATATGTACTTTTCAAAATATTGGAAGTCCTCTTCCATGCATAATATACACAAAGTCCCAGTGTATAACTGTATAAAAAAATATCGTTGCAAGGTGATCTCATATATCTAACCTTGTCTCAACGTTTTTCTGAAAATCTTTGTCATCCATAAGACAATTATTAATTAGATATAAGTTTAAAAGATGAAGTTACAAGATACCCCAATATACTTATATCTTTCCCAAATACTACTTGAACTACCACCGTTCAAGTTATAATTAGTTTCAAAAGTTCATCACATAGATGAGACTACAAGACAAGATTTGAATAGATTCAATCTTTGAATATCATTATAAATAATGAAGTTACGAGATACTTCATTAAGTCCCGACATATATATACACCTATATATATATATACATTTCCTGAAAACCTCTATCATGTAAAGTATGAACAGAATTGCAATATCCAATAAGTTTGGAAAGGAAAGAATTTTGGCATAAACCAGATATCTTGCTGATCAGGCAAAGATACCCATAAGTAACCTTTTCTACTAGTAGATGGACGAATTCCCCACTGGTCATCACCCTGGTCTCAATAGGACCTTATGCTGGACTACCACTCAGCCACTTATGCATTTGATGGACTCCCACTGAGCCACTTACACTATCATGGACGCCCACTGAGCCCATGTTGCTTATGCCGACTCGATAGATGGACTTACTTCCCGAACGTTGGGTAAGTAATCAATTCATTTACCAAAACTGCAACCTTGTTGCGAATATAAAATACACCACAGAGCCGGATCCCTTAGATTTTTGAGCGAGTATTCAAGTCCCCTTAAAATGGAAGATCTTGAATTTGAAAACAAGTTTTGGGATCCGCTCTACCCTTTTTAAATTCATTTTGAAGAATCGAAAATATTTTTAAGAATGTTTGGAGTAATGCTAATTTATGAAATAAATCAGTCCCAATTATGAAAGAAATATCTGAATATTATTATTTAAATAATATTCCCATAAAGAATAATGGAGGTAGAAGTTGGAAAACTTATACTCGAAATGAATAGCAAATAATCAAAGATATACTTATACGAAAGTAATATCTTTATTTGAATAATCAAAAATAAGTTTGATTATCGACACCTTATTCTTTAATAAAATAAAGAATATATTTCAGTAATAAGCGGAGTCATAATACCTCGAATGAATATTATAAATAATATTCATTAAATAAAATAAAGGAGTCATACATCCTCAAATGAATATTCAAATAATATTCAATAATAAAATAAAGGAGTCATAAGTCCTCGGATGAATATTTGAAATAATATTCAATAATAAAATAAAGGAGTCATAAGTCCTCGGATGAAAATTTGAATAATATTCATTTAATAAAATAAAGAAGTCATAAACCCTCGAATGAATATTCATAATAATATTCATTAAATAAAATAAAGTTATCGAATAAACCTTATTCGATTAATAGTTTTGAAAACTGTAACCATATATATATATAAATATATATGTATATATATACATATATATAAAATCTACTAGGGATCCTCGACTCCCGGTTTAGAAAATATTTCCACCTTTTGGGTCCCTATACTAAGGGTATATGCAAGTTACCGCTATCCTCTAGCATAGGTATTATCAACTGAATCAACAGATATATATATATAGCAAGAATACGAAATAGGCATGCATATATATATATATATATCATAGCAGCATGCTTCAATATATTGCAACATTTGCTAATTAACCAACATGCATCTATCGCAAGATAATGCAAATACATATATACATCACAACAACAGTATAACGGGTAGAAAACTTGCCTGAGCAACTTGGGGTGAAAAAGGCTCGGGACGAGTCTGGTAACCTATAAACAACAAGTAAGTTGGAATTAAACCAAAGTCACTTATAAATCTATACTCTAACCAACTCAGACTCCAACGCTCGTTTTGTGCTTACTGATTCTCTTAAGTCACTCGAGTACCCTCGGCTCCACCATTTTTTTAATAATTTAACCTTTACGAGTTTTAAGGCGATTCCTTCGCGAGTGTCTTACCAACTGCCTAACACACTTACCATAAATGTTTCATACATTAATTAACCCTTTTTGGCCTTTAACCTATGTTTCAAAGTAAGGCGAGGGGAAATGTTTCGTTCGCGAAACGCCGTTACTTAAAATGGTCGTTTCTCCTAAACCGTGCATCGGAATCGAACGAACCACATATCAAAACGAAGCTCGTAACACGAGCTATCTAGACATGGGAATGGTCATAATCTAGCAGGGGGTTCTCGGGTCCTAATATTATGCACAAAAACAGTCTAAAGAAAATCGGACGTTACAACGGCTATGTTTACGTGATTTCCCAAATTTAAACCATTCAACACCAACCACAATTCAACCCCAAATCAATCATACAACCAACATCCATCCAAAACACACTCCAACAGCCCCATCAAATCAATGTTACCAATTCATACTTATTTCTCAATTATGAACTAAGAGTTTTACTTAAGTTCATTGACTAATTAACCAAGATTTCCAACTCCAAAAATATCACAAAATCAACCAATCTCTAAACACACAATAATCATGCCTCTCACCAACTAAAATACTCATAACAAGCTTTAACATGATTACACACCCATTACCCTAACCCTTCATCTAAACATTAGGAAATCTAAACAACAAAACTTAAAGCTAAGATCATGAAGAGTTATACCTTCCTTGAAGCTTTTAATCCATGAAAGATCCTTGGAATGCCCATGGAAGCCTTAATCTAACCTCCTACAAGCTTGTTCTTTCAAAGAAATCAAGAACACAAAAATTAATTTCAAGAAAGTACTATTCACCATCTTCTTTCTTGATTTATAGAAAAAGATTTGCTTGGAATTAAAAGCTTAAACTTATAGGAAGTATGTAACTAAACTAGGAGAAGCTAGGATAATTACCTTGCTAAATAGTAAGTGGAGGAGCTTGGACTTTCATTTTTTAAGAAAAGAGGCCGAGAGCTTGAAGAAGAAAATGGGGGTTTTGTGTTTTTTGATGAAAATGAAATGTTTTGGCTTGGTTGGTTGCTTTTTGTCTTGTTTTTGGTTAATTACTTTTCTAGCCTTGACTTTGTGTGGTTTTAAATCAACCACATCTCCTTCCCCTTATGTCATGCTTATGTCACATTGCTATGTCATCATCCCTTCTAATCTCTTTGATTAGCTTCTAATTGTTTGCCTAATGACCGCTGATCTGTTATACGGTTCGCTTAACTTTCGTTTTCGTTTATCGTTTGAGGGATCATACCCGGGATCTTATTACTTAGGTTCCCTTAACCTTTCTCAATACATTATATTCCTTTTTATGATCCTCTATTATAATCCTTTAATTTAAATCCTTTTTATCCTGTTACCTTATACTCAATTCTCTCCGTATCTAGTGTATTTCCGGGAAAAATCAAAGTGTTCGGAATTGGATTCTGACGATCTTTGCATACACTTATATACCATATAGAGTACTAATAAAACCTCAGAATATCCATATCAGAACCCCTACATAGTGTGGCATGAAAAATTTTCTCAATCAGCAAAAATACTATTCATAAGGGTTTCAAAAAAAAAATTCCCAAAAATTGGGGTTATTACATTTTCCCAAAGATAGAGTAACGAGCCAATCATACCTCTGTAGCTTGTGACATCTACCTTAATGGAGTTTTCACATGGTCCAAGCTTGACAGCTGTAGTTGATGGAGTCCTTGCTGATGCAGAATCCTCTAGATTGTACTTTTTGAGGAGTTCCTTGAGATACTTTGATTGACAAATAAATATTCCATCTAACCTTTGATTTACTTGTAATCCAAGAAAGAACTTCAGCTCTCCCATCATGCTCATTTCAAACTTGCTGTGCATTAACTTAGCAAATCTCTTACAGAGATTATCATTAGTAGACCCAAATATTATATCATTCACATAGACTTGGACTAATATAGTATCATTCTTATGTTTTTTAGAAAAGAGAGTTTTGTCTATGACACCTCTAATAAAGCTATTTTCAATAAGAAATTCAGAGAGAGTGTCATACCATTTTCTTGGAGACTGTTTGAGCCCATAGATAGCCTTGAAAAGAAAGAAGACAAAATCCAAATGATCTGGATCTTCAAAACCAGGAGGTTGCTCTACATATACCTCTTCATCCAACTTTCCATTCAGAAAGGCGCTCTTGACAATCATTTGATAAACTTTAAAGTTTGAGAATGCTGCGAATGCCAGAAATATCCTGATGGCCTCAAGTCTAGCCACTGGAGCATAGGTTTCATCATAATCAATGCCTTCAGCTTGAGAATACCCTTTTGCTACCAGTCTTGCCTTGTTTCTTGTAACCACACCATCTTCATCTAGTTTATTCCTGAATACCCACCTAGTACCAACAGCTTTCTTGTGTGTGGGTCTAGGTACCAGTTTCCAGACTTGTTGACTTTCAAACTGATTGAGTTCATCTTGCATAGCAATCACCCAATCTGGATCAGTTAGTGCTTCTTCAATCTTCTTAGGTTCCATCTCAGAAAGAAATCCTGAGAACAGACACTCATTTTGAGTAGCACGTCTAGTTCTGACTCCAACATCTGGATCACCAATAATCAACTCAAAAGGGTGAGCTTTATTCCAGACAGTCTGTCTTGGAAGATTTGATCTTGATAATTCGCCTTGAAATTCATTGTGATGTTGTGTCCTACTAGATGATCCTTCAGCATCTCCCCCTGAGTTGTTGCCATGTTGACTTAAAGATTCTCCATCAGTAGCAGTGGTATCTACATTGTTGCCAAAGTTTCCATCACTATTACCTTGAGTATCATCAAGATTAACAGGTTTTTCACCAGCAACAACCTCAGGTTCTTGACCATGTTCTGATTCTGAATATGACATATCATCAAACTTCAGTTTCTCAGAAGGATCTTCAGTTTGGATACTAGGGAGTTTATTGTCATCAAATGTAACATTGACACTTTCAGTTACTTTGTGTTGATCAATGATATACACTCTGTATGATCTTCTTCCATATCTAACAAAAATACCCTCATATGCCTTTGCCTCGAATTTACCACGACGCTCATCTCCATCCTTGAGCACGAAGCATCTGGCACCAAATACATGAAAGTATTTGATAGAAGGTTTCTGTTCATTCAAAATCTCATAAGGAGTTTTCATGAAGTCTTTGTTGATTAGAGTTCGATTCTGAGTATAACATGCAGTATTGACAGCTTCAGCCCAAAAGTACATTGGAAGACCGGATTCACTTAACATCGTTCTTGCAGCTTCAATCAATGTACGATTCTTCCTTTCTACCACTCCATTTTGCTGAGGGGTTCTAGGAGCTGAAAATTGTCTGGTAATCCCTTTGTCTGTACAGAATTCATTGAGAAGTGCATTCTTGAATTCTAACAGGGACGTTAGAATCTAACTCAATCATCTTGATATGATCAATCACAACTTGTGGTGTTTCATCCTTAGAGTGAAGAAATAAAACCCACGTATACTTGGAATAGTCATCAACTATCACAAGACAGTAACACTTCTTTGACATCGAAAGGACATTAACTGGTCCAAATAAATCCATGTGCAATAATTGCAGAACACCAGTTATGGAAGATGTGTTAGTGCCTCTGTGACTTGCTTTCTTTGACTTTCCTTTCTGGCAAGCCTCACATAGTCCTTCTGGAGAGAATTCTAGCTGAGGCATACCTCTTACCAATTCTCTTTTTACAAGAGAATTCATTGTTTTAAAATTGAGATGAGAAAGTCTCTTGTGCCATAGCCAACTCTCATCTGACGATGCCTTTGCATAGAAACAATTGACTTCAGGATTGCTTCCAGAGTTCATGTCAGCTACGAACAAATTTCCTTTCCGGATTCCCATTAAGGAGGGTTTTTCACTTTTCTTGTGCAGAATCTGACACTTCAGCTTGTCGAATAAAACATTGTAGCCGTTGTCACAGAACTGACTAATGCTAAGCAGATTGTGTTCAAGTCCTTGCACAACATATACATTTTCAATGATAACATTTCCAGCTAGCAAACAGCCATATCCCTCCGTTAAACCTTTGCTGTTATCTCCAAAGGTAACCACTGGGCCAGCTTTCTCAACCACATTTGATAGCAGGGCTCTATCTCCGGTCATATGTCTTGACGATCCGCTGTCAAGAATCCACACTATCGGTTGTACCTGTTTAATGCCCTGCAATACAAATGGATTAGACCTTCTTCGGAACCCAAGCTTGGCTGGGTCCGGCATACTTGTAAAATTGGCCTTTATCAGGCAAAACAACATTCTTAATTTTAATATTCTCAACGTTCTCAATGACTGAACATTTGACCTTGTGAACAGCCTTGACAAATTTCTGTTTAGGCTTAGGTACAAATGTCTCCTTTCTAGCTTTAGGAGGACTAGCAGTCTTAGACCTATCATGCTTTCTATTATTCACATGCTGACGAGGAGTAGTCTTATCATTAGAAACATGCTTACCATTAAAATAAGCAAACATCAGATTAAAAGCACAAGACATACAATCAGGAACACCACATGCTTTATGAGAAGGATTAACAGTAGGCAACTTATGCATGGTAGACATGGCATTTGTGTTATCCAACTCATGTGTGTCTGAGTTAGTCTCAGTTGCTTTCACAACCTTGACTGGAACTTTTGACACACTTGACTTGGAGACAGCTTTCTCATTAGCATTATCTTCAGCACGGATTTCTTCTTGAATAATAAACGAGGTCTCATCAAATGGTTCAGCAATTGATTCTTTATAGAGGGGTTCATCAACACCCTTAAGCACATGTGGTACTTCCCTGCCTTTAGCACAGACATGAGGAGGGGAGTTTATGCCTAATTTTCCAATAGCAGCATTGTAATCATAACCTATACCAGATGTTTGATTAACAGCTTGCTTATTGTAAAACTCTTTGGACTTCGAACAAGAATTAAAGTAAGCTTTAACCTTAGCCTCAAGACCAGTGATCTTGTCTTTAAGAATAGTTTCAAGTTTTCTATAACAGTCAACTCTATTCTCTAGAAAAGACACTTGATCTTTTAATTTATCTTGATTAATGTGTATAAGTCTTAATTCATTGACCTCTTTCTCAAGGTCTTTGATTTGATGATTTAACAATTCATTATCACGACGAGCACAATCTAAGGAACCTCCTAGATGATAAACTAATTCAGCATCAGTAAATTTTACCTCTTTTCTTGACGATGAGGTGCTTGCATCACTAGCCATGAGAGCAAGATTCCCAACTTCTTCATCTTCACTATCAGTATCATCCCAGCTTCTTCCCTTTGCCAGGTAAGCCCTTTCAAATTTACTCTTCTGATTAGAATCGTAAGAGTTCTTCCTAGCTTGTTTTGGCTTCCTGCATTCTGTGGCAAAGTGTCCCAACTCATTGCAGTTGAAACATCGAATGGTGCTTCGATCAACCATCCCTGTTTTATACCCACCACTGATGGTGTTAGAGGATGAAGATCCACCTTTCTGGAATCTGTTATAGTTGGACTTGTACTTGAACTTGGGATTCCTTTTGAATCTGACATTTGAGAATCTCTTGACAATCAGGGCCATTGACTCATCCTCCAATTGCTCCAGTTCTTCCAAGGAATAATAATCATCTCTTGATTGATTTGTAGTAGGAGAATCAAATTCTGCTACTATCACATTATCTTCAACCTTGGAAGACTGTACCATTCTTTCTGACTGTTGAGATTGTTGTTGATATTGAGGTTGTTGTTGTTGTTCATCAGCTACTAGAGCAGTAGACGTGCTGACCACTCTTCCTTTCCCGTAAACTTCCTTCTGCTGAATCTGCTCCAACATATAAGTCTTTAACACACCATAGAGCCTTTCCAAAGAAATCTCACTCAGATCTCTTGCTTCTCTTATGGCAGTGATTCTATGTTCGAGATGAGTTGGCAGTGTTAAAAGGAACTTTTTGTTGACCTCCCTGATGGAATAGTATTTACCATTAATGTTCAGGTTGTTGATCAATGCATTGTACCTCTCAAACACTTCAGTGATTCCTTCCCCTGGATTGGATTTAAAGTATTCATACTCAGAGGTTAGGATTTCTAGTTTGTTCTCCCTAACTTCCTCTGTGCCTTCATTAATAATCTCAATAGTTTCCCAGATATGTTTGGAATCTTTACAATTCATCACATGTCTATTCATCAAGGGATTAAGGGAATCTACTAAGATTAATTGAAGGCTAGCATCCAGGGAGGCTTCTTCTATTTCAGCAGGAGAGAAGTCCTCAGGATCCTTCACATAAGTTCTCGCTTTGGTGATCACCACATCATTTTCTATTACCTCTGGTTAAATAACCATAGGAATTTTTGGACCCTTCTTTAACACTTGCAAATATTTGGGATTAGCAACCTGTAAAAACAGTAACATCTTCTTCTTCCACATAACATAATTTTCTTTATCGAAAAGTTGAATTTTAACGGTTCCAACTTTTTGTGTAGTCATTATGACTTTTTTGAGTGAATAAAAAATTCAAGAAGTGAAAGAAACACAAAAGTCTAGGATCTAGATTTGTACGTTAATCAGAAGGCTCGGATACCAATTGTTAGGTCCCAATTTGTTTGTAGAAGGGGGGTTGAATGCAAATAATACCGTTTAAGCGAATAAAATGCGGAATAAAAAAGTGAAACAAAATTCAAGTTAAATAAAACTTTTATTAAACTTGAAAGGTGTTACAACTACGGTATCGGTTACAAGGGATTAATCTCAAATCAATTATTACAAATCTAGAATAAATTCGACATGAACTTTTTCTATTTTTGCAATTAAAAGATCAAATGCTAAATGCGATTTGAGATTAAGTTCTAGGGATTTTAATCCGCTAGATTGATACACAAGAACAAGATAAATATTTCTAGTTGATTGGATTTAACTTTACAATCTAGAAATTTAATCTTGAAGAAAAGCAGATTAAAAATAAAATGTTGTGCCTTTGTTTTCTGCTTCTTTTTCTCTTGTGTGTTCTGTTGAATTATTGCATTGTAGTCTTCTGCTGTGTTTTGTTGTTTAAGTAAACAAAACCATCTAGTTTACTCAGCAAGACTTTCGGCAAGACAATCAAATAAACTGGTATGACAATCCATTTGAACTGGTAGGACTTTCGGTGAGACTATCCTTTTGAACTAGCAAGACAATCCCAATAGCTAGCAAGACAATCAGAATGAACTAGCAAGACTTTCGGTATGACTATCAATTGTCATACCGATTGTCATAGTAGTTCAAATCAAATTGTCTTACTGAATTATTAATAGATTTTAATCTAATAATAATTCTGAAAATCCTTAATATTAATTCTGAATTAATTAATCAATTAATTCAATTAATCAATAAATTAATCTTTGCAGATATAATTTATTTTCTTAATTAAATTATATGACTTAATTAATTAATAGAGAATTAATATTAATCTTGAGCAGCAACCATTCTTCTGAAAATCTTCTGAAAATTACTGTCAAGTATGAATCAATTCCACCACTTCAATGTTGACACTCGATGTACTGTCTGGTTCATGAGTGACTAACTTCCGTGACGTTTCTTCAAGTCTTGACCTTGATACTCTTGATTTTCTTCAGACTAAATCCTTGTAATTAATTGATACCCTGACGAGATCTCTGTCACTTGATTAAATCCACAATCCTGATTTATATCACTGAGGCTTGATCAATTTCTTGAGCTTCTTCCAGTGAATTAAGTCTTCAAGTCTGTAGATGAATAATGTTTCTTAACCCTTTGACAGATGTTACTATATGAGATCTCTCTGACGATAGATCCACTATTTACTTATTACATTCTTATTTGAGTTGAGTTAAATCCTCGAATATACAAATAGGCTATGCCATATGCCTTTCAGTTCCTCTTCTAATGACCTGGTTTCTTGCAATAGTGACAATCACCAACCTTTGGAACACCACCTTTAAGCTTCAAAGCCTTGGTCGGATTAGGTTTCAGATTGACATTAGATTTAGATCTCATCTTCCTCTTGCCTTTCTATTTACCCTTTCCTTTGGCCTTCTCCTTATTCACCATCAACATGGAAGCAAGGGACGCCTTCTGAACGTTGGTCTCAGCAGTTTTCAACATAGCCAACAATTCGGTGGGGTTCTTATCTATCTTTTTCATATTGTAATTCAACACAAATTGAGAATAGTTGTTGTTTAAGGATTGCAAAATTAGATCAATCTGGTGCTCCATAGCAATCGGGGCACCCAATTTGGCAAGGTACTCAATATACCTTATCATCCTTAGAACATACGGTCCAACCAGATCACATTCTCCCTGCTTAAATGTATGCAACGATTTGAAAGTATCAAACCTCTCCTGACGAGCCTGTCCTTCAAATATACATTTAAGGTGCTCAATAATATCATAAGAATCCATATTCTCATATTGTTTTTGAAGTTCAACACTCATGGTCGCTAACATGAGACATTGGACATCTGTGTCATCATTGATATGTTTCTGATAAACATTATATTGAGCACGGGATGCTTCTTCAGGGAGAGGTGCAGGGTGAGGGATATCTATTACATAGAGTTTGCGCTCTTGTTTGAGGATAATCCTCAAGTTCCTCTGCCATTCAAGGAAGTTTGTTCTTGTCAGCTCGTCCTTCTCAAGGAGTGATCGCACAGAGAAGTTGTTTGAATTGATTGCCATTTGATATCCATAATGTTTAAAATTCATAAGATAAATTAGTCTACAAATGATTATTAAATTATGTTCAAGTGATTATTCATATATATTCAAAATATATATCTCCCACTATTTTATCAAATTAGTAGCCCTAACTATTAATTCGGAAAGAATATCTTCTATATACTTTCTAGTGGGCCAAGATCCAAATTTCACAATGTTTTAGTTTAGTTTTGGCTTTACTCCTAAAACATGATTCAATAAGGTAGACAACATTTGTCAATTATATCAACCATATAACTCCTAAATAGTTTAGTGGAACAACATTTATTCTTATTTATCCAATAAATCGCACCAAACTCTATGCCTCTAAGTTCACAATCCTATTGTGGTAACTTAGTTAAGTCAAACCTAAAGGTCTAAAAAGTATCATATACTTCAACACGCCGTCCCACGAGTACTTCGCTCTTGTGAACCCACTCCTTATCGATCTAGGGGTTAACGCATTGGACATATTGGAAGGCATCTAAACAACTTAATATAAGCATTAGGGTTTTGTTAGTAATATAACGATCATGATCCCATCATAAAGAGATTCCCAATTTTTCCTTAAATAAAATACTTCAAATTAATACTCGTCAATGGTTTGATTTCCATGTAGTTGAGGAGTCACATCGATCTCCCTTAAAACCCACAGCCTTACAAGTTCAATGAGCCCGTTGTTGAAAAATCTCCCCATGTCGGAAATAAAAAAGATTCATATTTCATTCCGCGTTTCATAAACACGAGAATCTCATAATCGTTTTTAAATTTTAAAATCTTGAGTCGTTACAGATTTTATCTTGTTTAGAAGGCATGACATGGGTGACGTATCTAATACATACATCCATGCATTATTAATCTAATTAAAGCATGCATCATTAGCTATTCTATACATAAATTCATACATCAATATGTAAAGTGCGATATGTAAAGTGCTTGGTTATGGCATTTATCCTATGTGATTCTTTCAAGCTAATGAAAGGATCAAAGTCAATCTATGGTGAATAATATAAATACAATTACAATTACAAGTCTTCATTCTTCTTGTCTCGATTGCTACTTCTCCTCTTGGATCATGCCTCCTTAAAGTACATTACATTAAAACAACCTATACTACTGTACTTACATAAGAAAACTCGAGTTACATTCGAAATAAACGAATTACAAAGAATAAACGACATGCAAGTCGTATTTAGAAACCAAAACCATAAATAAAAAACCAAACTAAAGGGTCTTAAGGCCATAACCATACACCATGATATCACATGACACATAAAAAACACTTATGATCTTAACATGGTATCACATATCATAGTTCAGACTATATAATCAAACACAACATATTTTCCAAAATCAGAAAATTAAAATCAGCTTTCTAAAAACTAAAAATCGCTGTTTCGAGGACTTGAACGACATCCAATGGCTTACAGACACGAACCTGACTTAGTCAGTCTTGCTCAGTGACCCAATTCCAGTCGGAGCATACATATCGTTTGCAAAAATCGGACACTGGACTCAGATTTCACCAAATTTGTTCAAATTTTTTCATAAATCGCATTTGTTCAAATTTTTTCATAAATCGCATCGTATACAATCTCCATAATAAAAACAAAGTATATCATATATACTAACACAACGATATATACAACCATCACATGATTATAAAATACATCATGAATATCATACATATAGGCATATACACGCACCAAAAATTATATACATGCTCACTTATATCAAAATTGTAAACATACAACCGAATTAAAATATTTCACAAGTAGCTCTGATGCCGTTGTTGGGATTCATTACACAAACGCAGCGGAAAAATAAAAAATAAATATGAAAAACGAAACCCCAAACACAGGATCCATGCGAAACAAGACATTTAATTCGGAAATTAGATATTTACCTTAATAAAGCTTTCCTTTTGATTGTGATGAATGTACAGATCTTGATGAACCTACACAACAACCCACCTTTCGAAGATCTGCTCTCCAAGGTATCCACACGAACGCCCGATCGTCCAACGATCACCGGAGCCGGTACTAGCCGATTTGGTTGCCTCTTTTCTCCCTCTCTCTCTCTCTCTCTAGCCTCTCTAAATGTACAGCTACTGGGGTTTTCTACAAAACGTGATGTGTCAACTAAACCCTAAAAATATACATCTTACTGTATATATAGAGAGAGAGGATTTGGGCCTATCCCTAATTTTAATGGGCTTCTAAAAGGACCCATTCTGATTTTTGGTTTATATTATTATTAAATTCGAAGTCTAATATATATACAATTAATCAAGTCTCACTTAATTAATTATATAATTAAATTCGGATTAACAATAAAATATTTAAATTCATAATTTAAATAACACTCTATTTTAAACGTTCTTTGTGTGTAACCCTTTAGGTTATTATTACGTTGGCAATAATTTTATTTTCTGATAATAAAATTGTAAACAATGAGTGGCATCTAGTAATACATCATTGCCCCCCAAGTAATAATAATAATTGGTGATTCAATTAAACCTTTCATGAATATTGTACAATGTAATATAATCCCTTTAGCCTTATATTATAGATCAAACTCTAGGCATGCATTGTGTTATCCTCTGCAAGCGTTTAATCCTTCTTTCCTTGATCAACGAGTAAACTATTAAACAAATCACTATTTGAGCACGACCATGCATTTTATAGTCTTACTCAATCAAGAGGCGAATAATGTCACCCCTTAATATAGGAGGGCTAAATCTCATCTAGATCATTCATATTTCTCATACGATTCATAATATACCTAATGTCTACTTTTATTATTACCCGGTCAAGGATAACTTTTAATAGTATCAAAGTATATTAATTCTCGTATAAAAATATAATGATTTCAGGTCAAAGGACCAATACATCATTATCACTGTGAGATTAACTTATAACACTTTAAACATGTAGTATCTCACAACGAGTCAATCCAGCACCATGTATTTAATACATGTGCCTGTTTTGACTTTAGTATCACCATACCTATGATCAATGAGATGTGATAATCAGCTGACAAACACACTAGTCTCAACATATTTATTATCGTCCCTTAACAATAATACTTGACTAAGGACCTTTAGGAATATCAATACTATTCTCATAATCTCATTTCTAAGTCACGTACTTAGAGATATAGATTTACATATCATATTCCAAGGACATTTATTAATCTAACATTTTATCGCAGAAAATAAAGATATAATATTTAACGACCCAACTAATTAAGGTTTCTCAAGATAATACTTATTTAAATCCAAACTCCATTAAAATCCGATAAAACTTTCAATTCTTGAAATAAAATACAACTAAATTACAACCAATCCAACAAACTCTAGGGAAAATCTAAGAAAATACAAAACTCCTCAAAGTCTTGGAACTTGTACTCTTCCCCTTAAACAATCCACCTGAAAAGAGAGAATACCTGCCGGAGGAAAACAAGAAAAATAAAGGACCGGCAGTGAGCGAAGGGCTCATATACAGATATAAAATAAAGCATAACTGAACAAAGATTAAAAGATGACGAGGCTAAGAACACAACTGAATATCTGAATGAAGCACAATAATAATAGTGAATGAGACAATATAAAAAATGAATAATTAACTCACAAAATAAAACTAAATGCTTACCACCCGAAACTTATCATACTCTTACACATATCCTTATCAATTTTACATAATAATCACAAATAATATAATCGGAAGAATAATGATAAAATGAAATCATACCCGTACATATACTCTTACACATATTCTCACACTTACAAAATAATACATAAAATAGCTTACATACGAACATGGGAGATAATCTTACACTTATAGGATGTCCTACATTTTCGGTAATCCAGAAATATGTAGTCATCAAAACTTACAGGGGCTTGCACAGCACAAAGCAAATGCTACCCAATATCTTACTGGGGCTTGCACGACAATAAGCACGTGCTACCCAAAAGGCCAAATCATACATATACTAGCCATGGCTATACGTGTCCCACATCTTCGGCGACACGCCCATACAATTTAAGTACACCGCATAGGAGGTGCCAAGCACGAGATTATCCACTCGCGACGGATATCTTACAAACTCCCAAGTCATACAAATAACATAAATAACTCAAAATAAATGCTCAAAGAACACACACTCAAATATTTTACATCTCCAAAATCATATATAAATTTATCAAATAACCCCAAAACACAATAACCCAACATCACGAAACAAGATAACAAATCAAACCACTAATTATTGATAAGCTCAAATCTAATCAGTTTTAAAGAATGTCAAATTACTGCATAAAGATGAAGTCAACTGAAAAAGTACGAAACACAAAAGTCGTGGGAAATTCTGAGACCTTTCCAGAATGGTAAGGCTCGTCAAAAACGAACAAGTAACGAATTCAGAAAATAAATAAATGCGGACTGTAGAACAGAATCAGCCCATGATTACAATTGTATTTTGATGTTTAAGACATCAAAATCACAGAATTTAGCAGCAGAATGTAAACACAAATTGCAGATATCGAAAAGAACTTTCCAGAATGGTATTGCTCATAATATTTGAACAAATATTCAATTTAATATGATTTTTCAAAGGTTGGATATTCAAATCCCGAAGTCAAACAGGCAGGTCAGATAAATTGCAGAAAAACTCATATTTAGAGACCGAATTTCACAAACGGCAAGGAACGAAAGTTGTAGATAATTAAAAGACCTTTCCGAAATGACCAAAATCAACAAATTCTAACAGATAACGAATCAGATATGAATTTAACAAGAAATCAGATTGTATACAATAAAGAATACGAAAACAAAAAAATAAGAGAACAAAGAAGATATCCGTACACACCAATTCGAATTCGAAAAGAAAAAGTACAAAAAAGATGTTCGTACCTCAAGATCTTAGTTAACCTAGAATGCTAATAACGATTTCAGAATCACAAATCACAAGAACCCTAATTCCACAAACGCCAAATTCATAACCTCCAAAAAGTTCTTGATATTCATCTCAATCTCCATCTATTTTCTCTTTCTCTCTCCCTCTCTCCTCTCTTCTCCGATCAAGTAACGCAAACCCTTTTTTTTAGCAAACTCTAACTCTTCTCTTCCCTTCGCTCCCCCTTTTTTTATTAAAACCCTCACTCTTTTTTAATAAAGCCTTACTATTTTTTTTAAAACAATACCCTTAAAACAATATTCTGAATATAAGAATAAAAATAAACTTATAAAAACTATTTTAACTACAGTACACTGACATTAATAAATAATTAAATCAAATAATCCAACTAAAAATAATTATAAAATATCGGGAAGTTACATAATAAATTACTAAAGAATAATCCATAGAATCATAATTAATAATCCAAATGTTTCATAATATAAACATAATAGTGTTGTCTCTAGGGCACAAACACTAAACTTGATTAGATATTCTGAAATCAGTTTGGCTACACGTGAATCAAATGGCTGATGTTAATGATTTTTGACCCATTAATTTTATATTGGTAAATAAATCATAATATCATGTGCATGTACGCAATTCAGGAGAATATTTACTTAATTTTATAATATGTCACTTGTTAATCCAATATGTCTTGTACGTGTGGATCCAAATTACATGTATATTTGTTTTAATATCATTTATACGGTCTGGTGGCTACAGTCTAGAGGAAATTGATTTATTTTCAATTTTAATATTCTGAAAGTACATATTCGGATGTCGGATAAATTCATATTTTAACTAATATGATTTTTTTTTATAAGGTGACTATTTTAATAGTCTTCGCAATAATACAGAATTTGGGCATACTGTTTTTTAGAAAAATATATTATATTTTATCATTTTATTTAGTGAATAAGTGGGTTGAAGAAAAATATTGCCAAAGTGATATTTATGTGTAGATTTATTAATTTTGAAATATTAGGATGAATATATTTGTTATTTATGCGTTGAATAATCGGCCCAAAGGAAGGTTATTTAATTGTCAAATAATTAATGTACGTGTAGAAATAAATATGTAATAATTGTAAATTTTTCATGTGAATAACTAACCGGCACAAAAGAAGGTTTTTTGCTTGACCGAATTTATTATTAATACTTGATTTCTGCATGGAGAGTAGCACTTGCGAGTTAATATTTCTTTCCAAAGACTAAATATAAATGTTATGTTAGGTATATTGTCAAATGGGCCCACTTACTATAGTATTTAAGTTCATGTTTTTTGTGCTATTTTGTATGCATATGACATGATATTTTTATTCGAGCCTATTTGTTTCCCAAATTGTTACTTAATGTATCTACTACTAATGTGATATCCCGTATTTTCAGAATTATTATTATTATTATTTGAATATCTTTATGTGATTTTCTGATTTAGAAAGAATAAAATGGTGGATATTTTATTCCTATTTGACGAGTTTGTGTTATTAAATGATAATGTGCTAATTGTTGAGTGTTATATCGATCCTTGTTAATTTCTAAAAATATTTACTTAAATGTATTAATTTCAAAAGTTTATTTGAAAACCGATCATTTTATTGATATCGCTAAATTAAGTTCGTTTAGTAATATTAGGGATTGAATGGATATTATGTCTGCTATGTGTTGTATGTAATATTAATTGTGTGGAACTAAATTGTGATTGAGGATTATTTGTATTATTAATTACCGAGTCGTATCATTTTGTTTTTATCTTTAAAACTACTTTTATTGAAAATTTAATTTCATAAATATTTAAATTATCTTTAAAATTATTTTTATGACTTTATAATTACAATAATTATTTTTGAGATTTTATAAAATTTAGAAATCAATATTTCATCAATTATTTAGCCCTGTATGATTTTCTGATTTAATTTATTTATAAAATCTATATTTAATTCTAGAATCCTTCAAAAATTATGAAACTCATATTTATTTAAGTTTGGAATATTTTGAGAATTTTAAAATTATTTTGGGAATTTTTGTGATAAATTTCACCCGCGCGTTGATTCGTTTAATTGATAAAAGCGGGTATAAATTGCGTTTAAAAAATTATTTTAAAATTTCAAAATTTATGTTTTTATAAACTTCGGGATATTTGTAACATTATAAGACTATTTTCGTAATTTTCTGAATTTGTTTCAAGTGCAGCTCGGTTCATTAATTGTAAAATGCGGGTATAACGCGCAAGTCAAAAATGCTTTAAAAATTATGAATATTTTATTTTATTAGTTTTTAATTATTCCGAGAATTTTAAAATTTATTTGGTAATTTTCGGGTTAATTGTACCCGTAAGTCTGCTCGTTAAATTCTAAATTTCGGGACAAATTAGGCTTGTATGTGGATAAGTAGCGCAAGTAGTACAGTGGATAAAAAAAAAAGAAACCTGTCAGCCCCCGGCCCCATCCCTGCCACGTGCCGCCCCTCCCCCTTTCTTATCTCGCGTTAACAAAACAAAACCCCACCCCCATTTCCTTTTACCAAAACAGTTTCTCCCCCTTCTGTCTCTTTGTCTCTCTCCCGGTTTATATACTTTTAATTTTCAAAAATTCATATCTTCTCAACCGTATATCCAAATTTCAATTATTATATATATAAACGATCAGCGCTTCGATACCTACGCATAGGTATATATATTGCGAGGTTTTGAGAAGAAAATTTGCGGGGCATATTTCCGTTTTAATTTATTTTCAGGACATTATAAAGGAGTATGATGGTGGTGATTACTCCACATGGCATTTCAGCGTGTGTACGTTTATGGCTATTAATTTCGGATTTTTCTGGAGATATTTTTCGGACATCAGATATTTTCTTCGGGGTGATCAGAATTTATTTTGGGTAACGATTCCGAAATTCCGCCTTCGTACTTTTGTATATTATAGCATGTTAGTGTTTATATATTTATTTCATAATTTTTAGAAATTGTTGGAGAAGTCACTTTTGGTCCGAGTTTTGGTTCAGGTGGTCGTGTTATTCATTTCTGGAGTGTTTATACGCGTAAATATAAAGTATTGTGTTGATTGTTGTTGGTTGTGTCGATATGATATCGACTAGCAGTCCGAGAAATAGAGGAGGTGCTGTCCGATTTCCAAGAAAATATTATTTTTAGTTCTGAAGATTATTATTTTTATTATTATTCGAAAATAAATCCAAATTATTTAGTTAATGAATTTTAATTGATTATTAAATTCGAGTTAATTATTTCTTATGATTTAAAAATTCCGAAAAATAGTTTCGAAGCTTTAAAATATTATTTTAAATTATTTTCCAGGCTCAATAATTCTTATAAAATTATTTTCGGGATTTCGAGCACTATTATTTAGTTATAAAATGATTCGGAGACCCGTTTTAATTCCGAAAAATATTCAAAAATTCATAATAAATCAACCGTTCGTCTGTTTAATACGAAACGAACGCGTACAGACTCAGAAAAATATTCCGCTTTCATTAAAAATACTTTTGAGACCCAAATCATTTTGTTTCGAAAGGTTACTTGTTTTACAAGTCATTCTAAGTCGATTATTGATCGATAAATCGTATTTTGACCCAATTTCAGTTTTAAACGTACCGAGTCCTGTGTTATATGAATTATGTGATACGTGAGTTATGTGATTACGTGTTATATGAATTATGTGTGTATGTGGATCAAGAGTCCTGTGATTGTCTGTTATATTTATGTGTTGGCTATCGTATGGGTAGACGATAGGCTTTTGACGCGCAGTTCGTCGAGTGATTATCGTTTAGACGATTAAAGTTCTATATTTTAATTATAGATGCGGATCTCTCAAGTCGATCAGGACCAGATGGAATGGGTGAAGAGTAGAGTTGAATAGTATGGAATCTTGGGTTGCAGCACTGCATGAACATCAGACCAAATGATTAGTTGAATAAAGACGGTGATGTTTTGAGGCACAATGTCAGAATAGATGCGTCTTTGCGAGTGTGACTAACTGCTAAAACCCAAAGGCAAGTATCCCTATCATCACTTATTGTTCAAGTGATATTTATCTTGAATCATATTATGTAAGTATTGCTTTCCCTATTCAGTTCAAGATAGATAAATGTTTTACATATCGCCAAATTAAATAATTCTGTTTATGCAAGTTTTCATATGTTATTCTATGTTCAGAATAGGCAAGTGATTTTACTTATCCAATTATCGGATTTATAAATGTTTTGGATTTTGAGAAAAGTGATTTGGTTGCGAATATTCCTACCCAAGAATTGGGGGAATAAAATTATTTCGGGTGTCGATTATTATGACCCCATTTTAATAAAAGGTTTTAAGATTGGATCATAATTGCGTAAGTGACCGGGACGGACGGTCCAGCGGAGGGCTATTTCTAAGTGCCATATGAAATATTATGACACAACTTTTGCCACAGGCAGGTATATTGCCTTTTTGTTTGAGTACTCGTGTTTTTGGGGTCACGTTTCTATGAATCATGACCTTGTGCTATCACACGGGCTGATCAGCATGTGATAGTACGTCCGTCGGAGGATGATCCTAATCTAAATTATCATATTGTTTTTGATATTCATAGAATAAATGATTTATTAACTGTTTCTATTTTGGAATAATGGTAAAATGCGGTTTTGATTCAGATTTTGATTTATGCTGATATTTACGTTGTTGTTAAATATCAAAGGTGGTATTAGTATAGATGAATGATGTTGACTTCAGTATGGAATGTTGTGAGCATCAAATTTCGTATTGATATCTAATTTGATATGACAACAAAATAAGTATTAATTTGAAGAGTTCGGTTTTGAATAAAGTTTATGATTCAATCCATAATCATTGTCTCATGTTATTGTGGTTTATGATATTTCCGTAAACACTATTTTACGAGTTTTATTCTCGTCAAGATTCAAAGTATTGCTGAAGCATCTCGCTCAAAAATATCAAATTGGTTTTGAATACAATTAAGGAATTAAATCTGGGATTCCTCAACTAAATTTTATGATTCAGCAACTATGAATTTAAATGTTCTTCTCTAATGCAGATGTCGGATTTATATCAAAACGACCCTATATATGTCATAATGATCTTGCTGAGCATTTCTTTCGCTCATACTTGCCTGTTTTTAAATTTAACCTCCAGTGAGGATTAGCTTGCTGTTTAGCCGCGCAATTCGAGGAAGCAAGAAGAAGCTCTTGGAAGGTGGTTGGTCCAGGGTTTGCGAATTAGTGTAAGTTCGTTTGTGTAAAGTTGTTTATATTATATTATACTATAATTGTATATTTTATAGTTGAGCCTAGTATACTTCTTTTCGAAGTTTTACTAGTGGGTTTAGTTTTGAGTTGGAATTTATTGAAAAGAGTTTTAAAAGGAAGTGAAGAATTTATTGATGGAATTTGGAATTCTTGTTTCTAGAACTGTAACCTTAAAAGATCTTGGATTAGTTTGGGGTCATTTGTGCTAAATATCTTCCGCTGGCATTTATTTATTGATTAAACAGGTTGATTTAGATTGAGGTTTCATAGTGACGACCAAATCCTCTGACCCCGGATTTGGGGGCGTTACAACTAATATATCTGCCAATATGAACTCAATTCTCGTGCTTAACGGCACAAACTTTAAGAGCTGGAAAGAGAATGTTCTGTTAGTTCTCGACTGCATGGATTTAGACTATGTTATAAGGAAAGTGCAACCTGCTTCTCATATGGATGAAAGATCAGCTATTGATAAATTAAACTTTGAGAAGTGCGAGCATTTTAATCGCTTAATTCTAAGGCGCAACATTTCTGAAGCATTCAAGGGCGGTATGTTTGATGACTCTAATGAGGTGTGTGTAAAGGATTTCCTTGATGAGCTTTAAAAGCATTTTGCGAAAAAACATAAAGGCTGAGACAAGTAAGCTTTTAGCTGATCTTGTTCAAATGAGGTATAATGCTAAAGAAAATATTCAGGAGTACATTGTGGAGATGTCTAACATCGCTTCAAAATTTAAGGCATTAAAGTTTGACTTGTCTGATGACTTGCTTGTGCATTTGGTACTCATCTCTCTTCCTGCATAATACCGTAAATTTATAGTGAGTTATAATACTCAGAAGGATAAATGGACTCTTAATGAGCTCATTTCACATTATGTACAAGGGCAACATAGGTTGAAGCGTGACAACACTGAAAGTGCTCATGTTACAACTACCCCAAAGGTTAATTATCGAAAGAGGACTGAAGATAAAGAGGTTGTAGTAGAAATATCACAGTCTAAAAGAAATGTAGACTTTCATTTTTTGGGCACGTGAAGGAATGTCCCAAGTATGTCACATTGCGTATAAAGAAATGTAGACTTTCATTTTTTGTTTGTTATGAGGTTAATTTGATTTTTTGTGCGTAGTAATATATAATGGGTAGATTTTTTTCTTACTATTCATATAATTATATATGTAGGGTTGAATTCAGTGCCGAAAACCAAGTGATGCTGAAGATTCATCTATGTGGGTAATGGCAAAGCAGTTTAACTTTGAAGTGATTGGCATTTTTAGATTATCTTTTTGAGACTAGTCAATTTATTGAATCAAGAGAGATTTATATATTATCGTTTTTAGACAGAATTTGGTTTCCATTTCTATTTTGGACAAATATGGTTATCTTGTTCATTGGGAAGTAGTAATGTTAGTGTATTTCTGAATTCATCTTTAGTTGCGAGTAGTTCCTTGATTGATAATTTGAATATGTTGGATGTAATTACTTCATCTAATGAAATCTTGCAAATAACATCAAGAGATACAAAACCAAAATTATCAAGAGAGAATTCTGATATGTTATGGCATAAGTGTTAAGGACATATCTCTAAAAAGAGAGTAGATGTAATATCCAGGATATCGCGTGTAATTATTTTTATCAATAAATGATTATTATATGATTATAATGTGATTTATGGTAAATTATGTATTGATTGATATTGATATTTAGATGTTTATAAGTGAAAAGATATGAGTATGTTAATATGTCCAGAATAAAATATAGATAATTGTGATATTTTTCTGGTAATTTTTGGATCGTTATATGATTTTATAATGATTTATAGATTTAATAATTATTTTCTAAATAATTACCGGCAATCGTCCGACTTCAACCGTTTTTACGTTTTTACAACCCGAAACTCTTCAGAAAACTCCTTCCTAACCTAATCTAGTAATTCCAGACATTTTTTGTATTTTGACTTTTTCGATCCGGATTACGGTTTGACCCGTACGCATCCCGGCGTATAATTTTTGATACGATAATCATTTCGATAAGTCAACAAAACTCGTATTCTCGAAATACGGGATATTATTACATTATTTTCGTATAAAGTATTTTATAAGAAGCCTGATTTGGATAATTATCCAATACGTGTATCAAATCGGATCATTTTTGCAGTTACTTAGCCGCTAAGTAACTAATTTATCGATCCAAAACGATCCAACACGATCCAATATTCCATAAATATATATAGCCCTTTTATTATTTCATTTTATTCGTATAATCATAATCAGTTAGTGAAATCCAGTGAAATACAGAGAAAAATTATAATTAAATGTTACGTTCTTGAAAATCAAACGCATGAACGAAGGCGTTTTCAAACTCTGATTCAAGCGTGCCATATATCAAATCCAAGCTCTCGAAAAAACTCTTTCTGAATCAACCATCTATTCAAGTGTAGACATCAAGGTTTTCTTCTTATTTATTTATTTATTTATTTTAATTCGAATTAATTAAGGATTTATATATGAATTTTTGTTCTTGATATTGTTGATATGATTTGATGATTCCATCATGTAGATAATCTTTTTCTGGTCATTTTGGTATATTATACATCGAATTTGGAGTTCAATAGCATATAAAAAAGGGTGTTTGATTATCAGAAATGAAATTAAGGTTCTTGGTATAAATGTTCTTAATTGAAAATTAGGCGTTCCTTTATTAAGGGTTATTACATGAAATTGATTGAACAGAATTGTAGATCGTCCAAAGACGATTCTATTGATGTATGGGTAGTGAACAGACGATAGCCGAAGGGCTTCGTCGGAAAATCGTTCAAGGCGGCGGCAGGGATTTTCAGAGGGGATTTCTGGCCGATTTTGTAATCTATTGATAATAGAATTCATGTACTTGTGTTCCTGGAATCCATGCCTACAAATCTGCACATTTTGACGAATTTCTGAGTCGATTTCGAGTCGCCGAAAAAGCTCGGGGTCACCGTTAATGGCGACCGCCGACGACATTCATCGGGCAAGACGACCAAATTGCAAATTGGTCCCCCTAGTTTTCAAAACTTACAGTTTTAGTACTGTTGTTTTAAAACTCTACGAATATCAGATTTATGTTTTATAAATTTACAAAAATAAGATTTCTGTTTATAATTATTTTCAGAAATTGATTTTTATTATTTTAAAATTCTAAAAATTAATATTTTTAATTTTAATTTTTTTTTTAAATTCAAAATTAAATCTTAATTATTTAATTAATTAATTTTAAGTGATAATTAATTATTTAATTAATCAATTAATTAATTTATTAATAAATTAATTGATTTAATTAGTTATTAATTAATTTTAATTGATTAATTAATTAGATTTAATTAATTCTTTTGATTTAAAAATACTGAAAAATAGTTTCGAGCTTTAAAATATTATTCTAAAATATATTCAAGGCTCGATAATTAGTATTAAATGATTTTGAGTCCGAATTTGAGTATTTAAATTCTGTTATTTAATTATAAAATGATTTGGAGACCCGTTTTGATTCCGAAAAATGTTCAAAAATTCGTATTAAATACTTGAAAAGTCCTTTTAACCTCAAATCTTCTTTGAATAATTATTTTATTGAATATCTTAAGTGCTATGTGTTATATGTGATCTGACTGATGCATAATATGACTGTATGTGCATTGTTTGACGGTTTTGTTCATAACTTTCAATTCGTACGTCGGATTTGGGTAAAACGAATGGTAGTTAGAAGCTTGTAACGAATAGAATGAGATGAGAATGAATATTGATGTATACATGTGATAATTAACAGAGGAAACGAGGCATAGAAAGGGAAGGCAAGTAGTCAGTAAGTGGGAACCAATTGACGAGTGCAAGTAGAGTAAAAGCAAATTGATAAGGCAAGTGCTTCTACTCTTTCTTGTGATATATTGCAAGTACCTTTGAACTCTCTTCATTATATTATTTCAAATAGTTCTTGATCTATATTGTAAGTACTTTGAAATACTTAACCCCAAACCCTGATTCTTATTGATCTTGAGCCGCAAGCCTGATTTCTTGTGAACCATTGATTGTTAAATTCTTGGATACGAACCACACCTATACGATACTACTCCACAGATACATATCTACCACATACTGATTCTTGATACGAAATTGCTTAACATACCATCCCTTCTATCTTGTATAACAGAAGACCAATTCGTGTAACTCTTGAACCCTTGGGTCTTCTGCCTTTTGATTCTTTCCTTGATTGAAAGCCAATCTTTTTGAATTCCTTGTTATACCTTCATGGTATTATGAATCACCCTATGCTTTGAGATAAATATTGTTTACGTTTCAGCTTATTGATTTACATTGTTTATCATATTGTTATTCCGAAATTGGATTATTTTTAAATATGGACCAGATTCGTGGTCATAATAGGCCAATGTGTGCCTTGGATCCAATATATAGAGCAAAAATGGGAGCCTTGCTCGGGGTTAGTGTGTGACTGATCAGCAACCTAACCATGGTTTTTAAAATGAAAGTGAATATCCAATTCTAATCATTTCTTATCAATAAACTTGATTTCTTATATCATTTTATTTGATCATTGCTTAATCTCAGTGTTGTCATTATGACTTACTGAGCTAGTTAGCTCACTCTTGCAAATCTGTTTATATTCTTTCCAGTGAAAAAGGAAACTGGTGGTAGCGAGGATCCCCAAACAAGTGTGCGAGCTAGGTATCCAGGTTGAGATGGAATAAGCTAGCAGATGATGTTTGGCTTAGTTTGTGTTAATAGTTTGTAATAAAGTTTAATTCAGTTTTAAGATAAATAAACTAGGATTTGGTACGTTTGTAATATAAATAAGGTTGTGGCTTATGGGAATACTTTAAATTGCGTCGATCCGTGGATTATGGTAAGTAGGTTCAGTGCATATATATTATTATATTCATAAATAGGTTTAAATATGGTGCGTGTGTGTGGTGGACCCCCAAACTTTTGACCCGGGTTTGGAGGGCGTCACAGGTTTGGCATCAGAGCTGTAGTTTAAAGTCACTGCCACAAGCCTAGATTATCGGGAATGGGTAGAAGGTTAAGATTAGTATTAGGAAATAAAGATATAGAACGTCGAGAAGTTGAGTACGACTAAATAGTAGGCTTTAGTATGATTCGTGATGAGATTCGAGATTCTTATCTACAACGGGATTTTCAGATAGCAGCGATGGCAGATTCCTTTATCTCGATATCATCTGATCACTCGGAGCCTTCAGTTGGAAGATCATCATCTGATTCACGTCCTGCTCTTCCGCCGGTATAAGCTATAATGCCTGTTATGACGGTTGCACCAATGCGACCTATTCCACCTCCAGGTATGAGACCACCTATTCGAGGACCTCCACCTGCTGATTCTAACTCTACTGGACATTTATTTGTGGGTGCATCTTTCCAGTTTACTCCACACCCTGTTCCATACTATAAGTATGAGGCTCTTCTTTTGGAGCGAGAAGCCTTGTTGGCATAGATCCGGGAGCTACAACATATTATCAGGACTATAGATGTGGATAGGAATATGAAGGAACTTCAAAATGAGATTTAGGTGACTCGAAGGATAGTTGAGGCTAGACTTCATGAAGCTACCTGTGAGTATGCAGCCCCAGATGCTCTTATGGGGTGGGCCAGAGAAGTATTGGAGGGCTTTGAGAGACTTGGTGGACCAGAGTTTCCTTGAAGCTAAACGAAGATGATGTGACAGCTGATATATATATAATATTGTGTAATTTGTATTATCAGACTTTTGGTGGGTATATAAATAAACTAGACTTGCTGAATAATGGATATGCCTGTTGTACCTTTGTCTTAATAAAACCTTTCGTGCTTGTACCACCAAACTTTGATATATATCAGTACATTTTCTTTTTCAGCATTGTCATTTACTTTACTATACATGTTTAATTTGATTGCACCAGTTATAAACTCTTGTGATAAAATGTACCCTTTTTCCCTTAACTGTTTATATTCTGTAAAGAAGCATGCAATTTACTTAGTACAATGATTGAAAATGTTTTCAAAAAGAGAATTCTATTTTATAAAAACCTTTTCATAAAAATGATTTGTTTTAAAGGCTAAATAAGTTGTTTGATTCTTTACAGAAAATGCCTCCTAGAAGAAATACCCATTCTACCAACCAAAATGAAGAAACTAACAACAACAATAATACCCCAGATAGCAATACCAATCCAGGTCCCATAGACCCAACTGTAGCCCAGATTCTTCAGATCTTGGCCCAATAGACAGTCCACCTGAATCAACAACAGCAGAGGCAGACTAATCCTCAGGTAACCTTTAAAACCTTTCAGGCGGTGAACCCACCAAAGTTTAAAGTTTCTGTAGATCTTATTGAGCAAGAGTCTGGTTAAAGGAAATTGAGAAGGTATTTGCCTTAGTCAAGGTGAGAGAGGAACAAAAGACTGAGTTTGCGAGTTACTATCTGAAGAATGAAGCCACCTACTGGTGGGAAACTGTTAAGACATTGGAAGGTGCAGATGATGTGGCATGGGATAGATTCAAGGAGTTGTTTTTGGAGAAGTATTTCCCTCAGTTTGTTCAGGATCCGATGGAACTGAATTTTTTGGAGCTCAAGCAGGGGAATATATCAGTGGCAGATTATGAAAGTAAGTTTTAGAAATTGTCTAGGTTTGTACCATCCTATGTGGACGCTGATAGGAAGAAAGCCAAGAGGTTTCAGCAAGGACTCAAGCCATGGATTCGTGGGAAGGTGTCCATATTTGAACTGGATACGTATGCGGGAGTTGTGCAGAAAGCTATGATTACGGAGAAAGAAAGTGAAATGTTTCAGAAAGAGAAGAAAAGTAAGAAAAGGAAGTTTGAAGGGAATGAAGGACAGTCCCAGAAAGGGAAGTTTCCAAATTTCAATCAGAGGAAAGGCAAGTTACATTCCGGAAGGAATTTTAACAGACGGAATACATGCAATGGAGGACAAGGTAACCCTCCAACTACTGGGAACCATCCAACCCAGCAGAGGCCAGCTATACCAGATTTCTAAGTCTACGGGAAGAAGCATGGTAGACTTTACAACAAGTTGAATGTGGTCTGCTATAGATGCAACCAGAAGGGGCACCATTCAAGGGAGTGCCGTAATCAGCCAGCCAGGGAGCCAGTCAACAAGGATCAGCCTATCAGGAATCAGGCAGGCAAAGTTCTAGCAATTGGGTATACATGTTTCAAGTGCGGAAAGCCAGGGCACATAGCTAGGGATTGCAAAGCACCAGTTTTAGTCAATAATACACTGCGAATCATGGGAGCCCCTCTAACAGTGAATGAACCTCCCAGAGCTAGAGTTTATGACATATTTGTGAAGGATGCTATCATGTACATTGATGTTATGGTAGGTACACTTACTGTGAATTCTTTATATGCTAAAGTGCTAGTAGATTCGAACGCAACTCGATCATTTATTTCTCAAGAGTTTGTTGATAAGTTGAATTGTCCAGTTGAATTGCTAAGTGAAATTATGATGGGAGAATTAGAAAATCAGGAATGTGTACCTGTTAACCAAGTGTGTAAGAGCTGTGAGATTGAGATTTCTGGCAATAAGTTTGATGCCGACTTGATACCATTTAAGTTAGGAGAGTTTGACGTTATCCTAGAAATGGACTAGCTATCTAAGCAGGATGCTCAGATAGACTATCGTAATAAGAAGGTAATCCTGAAGACGCTAGATGAGAAAGTGGTGACGTTTAAAGGCCAGAAGCAAGCAAAGAAGTTCTTGATGATAATTCAAGCCAAGAAGTTATTGCAATAAGGATGCGATCACTTCATTGCGTATGTGATAGATAGAAGTCAGGAGCTAATAAAACTGGAAGACATTCCAGTGGTAAATGAATTTTCAGACGTGTTTCCAAATGAATTACCAGGACTTCCTCCACATAGAGAAATTGAGTTTGCAATAGACGTAGCACCTGGAACGAAACCAGTATATAGAGCCCCGTACAGAATGGCGCCTGTTGAAATGAAGGAACTAGCAAAGCAATTGCAGGAGCTGTTAGAGAAAAGAGTAATTCAACCTAGTGTATCCCCATGGGGTGCACCGGTACTATTTGTTAAGAAGAAAGATGGAAGCATGAGGTTATGCATCCACTATCGAGAACTCAATAAGCTTACAATTAAGAACAATTATCCATTACCTTGAATCGATGATTTGTTTGATCAGCTGAAAGGAGCCAAGTATTTCTCTAAGATTGATTTGAGATCCAGATATCACCAGTTAAAGATCAAACCCGAAGATATACTAAAGACAGCTTTCAGAACAATGTATGATCATTATGAATTCTTAGTGATGTCTTTTGGATTAACCAATGCCTCATCAGTATTTATGGACTTGATGAACAGAATTTTCAAGGAATATTTGGACAAATTTATAATTGTGTTTATTGATGATATTTTGATCTACTCAAAGTCAACAGAGGATCATGCGGAGCATTTAAGGATATCTTTGGGAATTTTAAGAAAGAAGAAGTTGTATGCAAAGTTTTCAAAGTGTGAATTTTGGTTACAAGAAGTTCAATTCTTAGGACACGTGGTAAGTCATGAAGGGATCAAAATGGACCAGCAAAAATCGAAGCTGTTATGAATTGGAAAAGGCCAAAAACACCAACAGAGGTGAGAAATTTCTTAGGATTAGCGGGATATTATCGACGATTTGTTCAATATTTCTTGAAGATTGCGACGCCTTTGACGAAGCTTACCAGGAAAAATGAGAAGTTTATATGGAATGAGAAGTGCGAGGAAAGTTTTCAAGAATTAAAGAAGAGATTGATCACGGCACCTATTTTGTCACTTCCAGATGATCAAGGGAATTTTGTAATCTATAGTGATGCTTCTCATAAGGGATTAGGTTGTGTCTTGATGCAGTATGATAAAGTCATTGCATTTGCGTCTAGACAACTAAAACCTCATGAACAGAAGTATCCTACTCATGACTTGGAGCTACCAGCAATAGTATTTGCCTTGAAGATTTGGAGACATTATTTATATTGAGAAAAATATGAGATCTATACGGATCATAAGAGTTTGAAGTACATATTCACGCAATAAGAGTTTAACATGAGACAGAGAAGATGGTTGGAGCTGATCAAAGGCTATGATTGCCGATTAACTATCATCCAGGAAAAAAAAATATGGTAGAAGATGCGTTAAGCAAAAAGGAAAGACTGAACATGTTAACAGTACCCGAAGAATTATACAAGGAATTTCAGAAATTGGAATTGGAAGTCAGGATTTGAAAGCGTAATGAAGCAAAGATGTATAGTATGACTTTTCAACCAGAATTTCTTGGAAAAGATAAAGAAAAGAGGAAGTAATGGATCAAGATATTAATCCTTTGGTTGGAGAAGAATTATACACTCAAAAGGATGATCAAGGTATTCTTAGATTTTTTTTTCCAGAATTTGGATTCCACCAGTAACGGAATTGAAGAATGAAATTCTACAGGAAACTCACAACTCAAGGTATTCCATCCATCCAGGAAGTACCAAGATGTACAGAGATTTAAAAGAAAATTATTGGTGGTCAGACAAGAAAATAGAAATTGCGGAATGGGTTAGAAAATGTTACACGTGTCAAAGAGTTAAGGCAGAGCACCAGAGACCAAGTGGATTATTACAACCGTTAGAGATTCCAGAGTGGAAATTGGAGCACAGTGCTATGGACTTCATAGTTGGCTTACCAAGGACGAAAGCGAATCACGATGCTATTTGGGTTATAGTGGACAGACTAACCAAATCAGCTCATTTCTTGCCTATTAATGAAAGATTTTCCCTGGACAAATTGGTTCATATATATTTGAAGGAAATAGTAGTGCAGCATGGAGTTCCTGTATCTATTGTGTCTGATCGAGATCCACGATTCAATTCAAGATTTTGGAGAAGTTTTCAAGAATGTTTGGGAACTAAGTTAAACATGAGTACGACTTATCATCCGCAGATGGATGGCCAAAGCGAGAGAACAATCCAAATAATTGAAGACATGTTATGTGTGTATTCCATTGACTTCAAAGGGAATTGGGATGAGCATTTTCCCATGGTGAAATTTGCTTATAATAACAGTTATCATGCCAGTATCGGAATGCCTCCTTATGAAGCTCTTTATGGACGCAAATGTTGATCACCAGTATATTGGGATGAAGTTGGAGAATGTAAGATACTTGGACCCAAGTTAGTGCAACAGACAAAAGAAGTTGTGGAAGTTATCCATAATAGGTTAATAGAAGCACAAGACCGTCAAAGGAAATATGCGAACAAATCCAGAAAGGATGTGGAATTCAAAGAAGGAGATCCAGTGTTACTGAAAGTGACACCGTGGAAAGGATTGACTAGATTTGGGAAGAAAGGAAAGCTGAGTCCTAGATACGTTGAACCTTTGAAATTTTGAAACTTGTCGCCAAGTGTTGACTGGCATTTATGACACTTTATTACCCTCTCATAAGCTTTGAATTGATGCATTTATACTCTAGTTGTTATGTGTTTTAATGTGTTTTCTAGTGTTTTTGCATTTCAGGCACTATTCAGGAAATCAGGTGAATTAACATTGTGTTGGTGCTAATTTGGTGTCCAGGTGGTGTTGGAATAAAAGCTCGTGAAAAGCCGGCTCAAAGCAGCAAGATTTAAGAAGAAATCTGAGTTTTTTCCAGAAGGACGGCGCACCCGCGCTGTGATAGCGCGCGGCCGCGCTGGGGTTCCAGAAATGCAGCGCGCCCACGCTGTGATAGCGCGCAGCTGCACCGAGGCCGAATTTCAAAATCCTGTTTCTACTACAATTCTATAAGGGAAGGCTTCCAAATTGTTAAGGGCTGCTATATAAATAACTTTAGGTCATTTTTAATATATATCAAGTCAGAGACGGACCAGAGCGCAAGGAGAAGACGACAAGAGACCTTTAGCACTATTCAACAAAGGCGAAGACGATCTAGTTTATGCTTGTGAATCTTTGTTTTAAGTTGTAATTTGGATGTTTGTTTCTTATTTTACTGAACCTATACTCTTGTTTATACTTGGTTTAATTATTTGTATAAAGACTTTGTTTGCTATATCATGTTTTCATCGGAACCCACGTTGATGGTGAGTCTGATTATGGGCTAATCGTTATCATGGGGTTCTAGCGGATTTATTTATTGATTTCTTTAGTTAAATTATTTGATGCCTTAGTATGTGGTGATTGTATGATATCCTAGTATTGGTTGTGCATATTTGTCTTATGAGCGTCGCGAACTTATAAGATAGTGTGTTAATTCTTAATGAAGCGAAAGTGAATTTAAGGATTTGGAACTTGCCATGCTAGCATAGGTTCATGTATTTGTTATGCAAGATTCATAGGTAATTTTAACCATCTTACTTGCCCTATGTAATTAAGATAGATAGCTTGTGCTTAAACCGTTATGTTGTCAAATTCTATAGACATATAGGGTCTCAATATAATTGGTTCCTATTCAACTTCTATCTCTTTTTTGGATGTCTGGTAGAATGGTACTCGTGCAACGAAAGTTGGCGTTTATCAGTTTCGTGTTGTCTGATTAGTGTCATCACCATTGCATGCTAAGGTTAAGAATAATAAAGCTATTGAATGAAGTATTTAATGAAGTTAGAATCCCATGTTTGTCATATATATCAATTCAGTCAATCTTCTTCTCGTAGTTATAATTGTTAGCGTAATTCTTAGTTATAAACAATCTCAACTTGTTATTTTTCTTAGCATTGAGCGATAACCATACATTATTGCTTAGGTGCATAAATTAAACAGTTAACCAATACATTCTCTGTGGGAAGGGACTAGAAAAGATTCTATACTACTTGCGAACTCGTATACTTGCGTATATTATTAGCGCGGGTTTAGCGACTAACAAGTTTTTGGCGCCGCTGCCGGGGACTGCATTGTTAATTTATAGTTTATGTGCTTTCAGGTACTCTAGCGAGGGTGTATGCATACGCGTTCGCGTACTCGTAAGAGAACACTGGAAAAAGCCGAGAAAGAACTTGTGGTAGTTCGTAGGGAAGTTTCTGAGGAAGAAAAGAAGTTAGAGGAAGAAGAGAAAGTTGAAGAGCCAATTGTAGTAGCTATGGGTGATCAAGCAGAAAATTCGAAGGCTTTGATAAACTATTCTAAGCCTAAGATTAATGACATTCAGTCTAGCATCATTAGACCAGCCATCAGGGATAACACTTTTGAGATTAAGTCAATCACGATCCAGATGATACAGAACTCAGTTCAGTTTGGGGTTCTCCAACTGAAGACCCCAACATGCACATCATGGATTTTATCAAGATATGCGACACCTTTAAGTTCAATACTGTGACTGAAGATGCTATTAATCTATGACTCTTCCTATTCTCTCTGAGGGACAAAGCTAAGTGCTGGTTACATTCTCTACCAACAGGGTCTATCACCGCTTGGGAAGATCTTGCTCAAAAGTTTCTCACTAAATTCTTCCCCATGGCGAAGACTGCAGCAATCAGGAATGCTCTTACTCAGTTTGCTCAACAAACTGGAGAATCTCTGTGTGAGGCTTGGGATCGATATAAGGAGATGTTAAGGAAGTGCCCACACCATGGCATGCCTGATTGGATGATTATCAAGCATTTCTACAATGGATTAGGTGCTACTTCTAGACCCATGCTTGATGCAGCATCATGAGGAGCCTTGTGGGATAAGAGCTATGATGAAGCTTATGAACTTATTGAACTGATGGCTGCTAATGAGTACCAGAATCCTTTGCAGAGACTGATTCAGGGAAAAGTAGCAGGAATTCTGGAGTTGGATGCAGCAACTGCTATCGCTTCCCAACTTAAGGCTTTGATAATGAAGGTGGACACTTTGGCTAATTATGGAGTTAATCAAATCACTAGTGTTTGTGAGCTTTGTTCTAGTGCCCATGAGACTGATCAGTGTGCAATTTCTAGTGAATCAGCTCAGCAACTTCCAGCGATCGCAGCAACATGTGCCAACCACCTATTATCCTAACAACCGCAATCATCCTAATTTCAGTTCAAGCAACGCTCAGAATGCGGTTCAACAGCCTTATCAGCAGTATCCAGCTAAGCAGTACAACCCCCTGGTTTTCAACAACCGCAGTATGCACCAAGATAACAACTCCAGCTGCAACAAGCTAATGAAAAATCTGAATTAGAGGAGTTGAAGCTTATGTGCAAGAGTCAAGATGTTTCTATCAAGACCTTGGAAAATCAGATTGGGCAAATTGCCAATGCCTTGCTAAATCGTCAACCTGGTATATTGCCTAATGACACTGAAGTGCCAAGAAAGAAGGAAGCTAAGGAGCAGGTAAAGGCAATCACTTTGAGGTCTGGGAAGGTTGCGAATCCCGTACAAACTCAAGAGTTAACTGAAGAAGTTGGGGCTGAGAAAGAAGCAAAGCAGCAGGATGAAGAAGTAGAACCAAGGAAGACTACTGTTGAGCACACTCCGCCTGAGGGTAATACAGGGGAGAAATAGATCTATCCTTCACCGCCGTTTCCTAAGTGGCTGTAGAAGGAAAAGCTGGACAAGCAATTTGAGAAGTTTCTGGAGGTGTACAAGAAACTTCATATCAACATACCTTTCGCTGAGGCTCTCGAGTAGATGCCTAGTTATACAAAGTTTATGAAAGGTATCCTCTCTCGGAAAGTGAAACTAGATGATTTAGAGACTGTCGCTCTCACGGAGGAATGCAGTGCTATGGTGCAGCAGAAGTTGCCTCCAATGCTTAAAGATCTAATAAGCTTCACTATTCCATGTACTATTAGAAAAGTGTCTTTTGACAGATGCTTATGTGACTTGGGAGCTAGAATCAATCTGATGCCTTTGTCAATCTTCAAGCAGTTGGATCTACTTGATCTTAAACCGACGTATATGACTTTGCAGTTGGCCGACGGTTCTATTACATATCCGAGAGGTATTGTGGAGGATGTCTTGGTCAAGGTTGATAAACTCATCTTTCCTGCTGATTTCGTAATTCTTGATTTCGAAGAGGATAAGAAGATTCCCATAATCTTGGGAAGACCTTTTTTGGCAACTGGCCGAACCTTGATAGATGTGTAGAAGGGTGAGCTTACAATGCGAGTACTGGATCAAGATGTGACTTTTATTATGTTCAATGCTATGAAATTTCCTACTGATAATGAGGAGTGCTTAAAAGTGGAGTTGGTGGATTCGGTGGTCACGTCGGAACTTGATCAATTGCTAAGGTCTGATGCCTTAGAAAAAACCTTAATGGGGAATTCAGATAGTGAAGATAATGAAGGTGAAGTGCAATTGAAATATTTGAATGCTTCTCCCTGGAAGAGGAAGATTGATATGCCTTTTGAATCTCTTAGAATGGAAGAATTGAACAAAGCTCCTAAACGCCTCAAGCCTTCTATTGAGGAAGCTCCATCTCTTGAGCTTAAGCCTTAACCTGAGCATTTGAGGTATGCATTTTTAGGTGATGCATCTACTCTGCCTGTTATTATTGTATCTGACCTTTCAGGTAGTGATGAGGAAAAACTTTTGAGGATTCTGAGAGAGTTCAAATTGGCAATTGGATGAACTATAGCAGATATCAAGGGGATCATCCCTTCTTACTATATGCTTAAAATTCTTCTAGAGGAAGGTAGCAAGCCTACAGTCGAGCAGCAAAGAAGACTTAATCGTATCATGAAGGAAGTAGTGAAGAAGGAAATTCTGAAGTGGCTAGATGCAGGGATCATTTATCCTATCTCTGACAGTTCATGGGTAGGCCCGATTCAATGTGTACCAAAGAAAGGTGGAATTACTGTGGTAGCAAATGAGAAGAATGAGCTTATTCTAACAAGGACAGTCACGGGGTGGAGGGTCTGCATGGATTATCGAAAGCTGAACAAAGCCACTAGGAAGGACCACTTTCCATTGCCCTTCATTGATCAGATGCTTGACAGGTTGGCCGGTCATGAGTATTACTATCTTCTAGATGGCTATTCGGGTTACAATCAGATTTATATCGCTCCATAAGATCAGGTGAAGATTACCTTCACTTGTCTATTTGGTACTTTCGCCTTCAGACGAGTTTCTTTTGGTCTGTGTGGTGAACCGGCCACATTTCAGAGATGTATGATGGCCATCTTTTCTGACATGATTGGCCAAAATGTGGAGGTGTTCATGGATGACTTCTCAGTCTTTGGCGATTCTTTTGATGAATGCTTGCAGAATTTGGGACACGTTCTCAAGAGGTGTGTTGAGATCAATCTGGTTCTCAATTGGGAGAAATATTATTTTATGGTGCGTCAGGGAATTATTCTCGGGCACAAGGTTTCTAATAAAGGCCTAGAGGTGGACAAGGCCAAGGTGGGGGTCATGAGAATCTTCCTTCACCTATTTTTGTTAAGGGAATTCGCAGTTTTCTTGGTCATGCGGGTTTCTACAGGCATTTCATCAAGGACTTCTCAAAAATTTCAAAGCCTTTGTGTAGTCTGTTAGAGAAAGATGTTCCTTTTAAATTTGATGATGAGTGCCTTGCAGCTTTTGAGACATTGAAGAAGAGTTTAATCACGACACCTGTCATAACTGCACCTAATTGGAATGAGCCTTTTGAGATGATGTGCGATGCAAGTGACTATGCAGTTGGAGCAGTTCTTGGGAAGAGGAAGAACAATATATTTCATGTAGTCTACTACGCTATTAAGACTCTAAATGGTGCTCAACTGAACTATACTACTACGGAGAAAGAACTTTTGGCTATTATCTACGGTTTTGAGAAATTTTGATCTTATGTACTTGAGACTAAGGTGACAGTTTTCACTGATCACGCTGCAATTCGATATCTCGTCCTAAAGAAGGAATCAAAGCCTAGATTGATTCGATGGGTTCTTTTGCTCCAAGAATTTGAACTAGAAATCAAGGACAGAAAAGGAACTGAAAATCAAGTTGATGATCATCTCTCGCGTTTAGAGAATCCTAATGCTACTTCATTGGACAAGACATTGATAAATGAGTCTTTTCTCGATGAGCATCTGTTTGGAGTGCAAGAAGAAGAACCGTGGTTTGCAGACATTGTGAACTACCTTATGAGTAATATCATGCCTCCCGAATCATCTTATGCTCAAAGGAAGAAGTTTCTTCATGAAGTGAAGTGGTATATGTGGGATGAGCCATTTCTTTTTCGCCAAGGAGCTGACCAAATTATTAGGAGATGTATTTCTTACAGCGAAATGGGGGGATCTTGCGAGATTTCCACTCAACGACTTATAGAGGATATTATGGTGGGGAAAAGACAACAGCTCGTGTTTTTCAAGCAGGTTTTTTTTGGACAACATTGTTTAAAGATGCTCATCAGTTCGTTTTAAAATGTGATCAATATCAACGTGTGGGTAATATGTCAAAAAGGGATGAGATGCCTCTTAATGTGCTTTTCGAGGTTGAGGTCTTCGATGTATGGGGAATTGACTTCATGGAACCATTTGTCTCATCTTGTAATAATTAGTATATCTTGTTGGCAGTTGATTATGTGTCGAAATGGGTTGAAGTTAAGGCATTTCCAACAAACGAAGCGAAAGTGGTGTTGAATTTTCTGCACAAGCAGATATTCACAAGGTTTGGAACTCCAAAGTCTTAATCAGTGATGAGGGGTCGCATTTTTACAATCACAAGTTCACTTCCATGATGAAAAGGTATAATGTGAATCGTCGCATCGCTACGACTTATAATCCTCAGAAAAATGGTCAAACTGAGGTATCTAACAGAGAGATCAAGCGCATTTTGGAGAAAGTGGTATGTGCATCAAGGAAGGATTGGTCTTTGAAGCTTGATGAAGCTGTTTGGGCGTATAGAACAACATATAAGACTCCATTGGGAATGTCGCCATTTTAGTTGGTTTATAGTAAGGGGTGTCATTTTCATGTGGAGCTCAAGCATAAAGCATATTGGGCTTTGAAGAAATTGAATCTGGACTTGGATGCGGCTGGAAAGAAGAGGATGCTTCAGTTGAATGAACTTGATGAGTTTCAACTTCAAGCTTATGAGAACAACAAGATGTATAAGAAGAAAGTCAAGAGGTGGCACGATCGGGGTCTAGTGCTCAAGAAAATTGTTCCAGGGCAACAAGTTCTTTTATTCAACTCTCGTCTCCGTCTTTTTCCTGGAAACTTGAAGTCAAGATGGTTAGGGCCCTTCATAATCAAAACTGTGTTTCCACATGGAGTGGTGGAAATTTTTGAGAATGATCCGGGCCAAGCATTCAAGGTAAATGGTCAACGGTTGAAGCATTATTATGGTGACATGGCAAACCGTGAGGTGGTTAGTGCCGTCTTATTGTCTACTTGATGTTCGAGATTCTACGTCGAGCTAGAGACGTAAAAGAAGCACTTCTTGGGAGGTAACCCAAGTTTTTTGTACATTAGTAAGTAGAGAAAGCAAGAAGAAAAGAGAAAATCACAAAAAATCAAAAAAAATGGAAAAATTCAGGTCTGACTACAGAAGCCTAGCGCGCCCGCGCTGTTCCAGCGTGCGGCCGTGCCAATTCCACAGAAACACGGCGCGCCCGGGCTGTCCCAGCGCGCGCCCGCGCCGGTTTGGAGAAGTAGCGCGCGCCCACTCCGTCTCAGCACGCAGTCGCACTGTGTCCCAACTCTGGAAAAAAATAAAAGGCAGTTTAAGGGGGGGGAAATGGGAATTTTATCCTAAAATAAATTCCCAACCGGATTTTACTCCCCCACATCCCATAATTCCCTCTCCAAATCAACCCCATTACTTCCATTATTCCCATAATCAAATCCCACTTCTATTCCATATCTAATTTTCTTTCACCACCTATATATACATATACCCCATACACAAACTTCTTCACAAATTCACAAACTCTCAAACACAAATTCTCTCTCAAATACAACTCTTATTCTCTCAAATCAATTTTTATGGTACCCAAGAGATAAAGAACGCAAGTTGGAAGAAGCACCACCGATTCTTCAACTGCGAGTGGTGTGAGGCCCAGGTTTTCTACTCCTGAAGCTGAAGAGGAGTACACGAGGCTTCTCGCGAAGCCTATTGTTAAGGAGAGAGGTTTCCTGCCATATGGGAATGATGGTAAGCTTTTGGAGATGATCTTGGAGATGGGCTGGGTTCCTTTTTGCGAGGCATCGGCTGCTGTGCCTATGAGTGTGGTTCACGAGTTCTATGCAAATTCCAAGGCCGAGAAGAATGGCTTCACTGTGTTGCGAGGGAGGACGGTATAGTATAGTGCAGAGGCTATCAGGACTGTGATTGAGCAGCCCGCGAGGAAGGTGGGGCAGGATACCTGGAACGATAAGACTCCAGAGGACTTTGAACTGGATCTTATTGTTGTTACTCTGTGCTGGCCCGACACACATAGGAAGATCAAGAGGGGTATAGTCGCCGAGTATTCTACGTTCCCGGCATCCGGCATGGACAGGTTTTCCCGTGCATGGAACGCTTTATATATGCTAATATCATGCCATCTTCGCATGTGCATGAGGTTACTATGAAGCATTCACATCTGCTATGGGGCATTCTGCAGGGTGATTATGTAGATTTGGGGATGGTGATATACCAGGGGATTCTGAGGTTCTTGAGGGGGAGCACCATGAGGTCTATTCCGTATGCGTCCGTGGTGACAAAGTTGTGCGTGGCAGTTGGTGTGCATTGGCCCGTACATGAGCAGTTGCAGATTCCGAGGGCTCCGATCGATAGCACTACTTTGGCTACAATGCGGGAATGGGATGGAGGCAAGCCCGATCTGAAGGGGCTTAGGTATTCTTTTGACCACCTACCTGGTGGGAGGCCCGTTGCTGGTCAGGCGAGCAGAACTGCATGGAGATCTCAGTTAGGAGATGAAGGAGGACCATCGCAGAAGGAGGCAGCAAGAGTGGACATGGGAGCTAGTTTGAGCTCGACGTAGTATAGGCGTCTTGCGAGGATGATGGATGCGATGCACGACATTCATAGTCGCTTTGCACAGGATCTCACCCAGGCACTTGGGACTGCATTTAGAGCCACTGGAGTTGATATTCAGTGGCCAGTTTTTGGTGAGGATTCCGTGTATCCGCCTCCTAACACACTTGACACTCTATGCCTTGAGGGTGAGGATTCTGATTCAGAGTAGGTATGCCTGATTCCTAACTATTACCTTCACCCAGGACAGTGAATATTTTAAGTTTGGGGGTAGTAGTTGAAGGAATATGTTTGTGTGAGTCTCATATAGTTGCATGTTCATGATAGTTTAGTTCATATAGATTGCATATTTTGCCATGTAGTTTTTTTTATTTTGGTAGTTTAATGATAATTTGTTCATGTAGTTTTATGCATTTGCATTATAACATTATCCCTTAGATAATTTTTCCCGATTGACTTGCGATATTGACGCTAGTGTAGTGATGTCGTATTTAGTGATACGAGTCTTATTGGATTGATTTGCATGCTGGAGACACTTGTATTTCACTAAGTATTATAGGTTGCTAGAGTGCAAGATCATGATCATGGTTTGTTGATTTGTCGAGGTTTAATCGGTTGTTTATATTTAAAATTTAGGGTATTCTCTTAATAATAAAAAAATATGGATATATAAAAATTGGAGAAATTAGATTTCATTGCTAGTTGTGTGGCTAGGTGTCAAATGGCTAGTAGCCGGCTCATATTTTTATGAGTAGTCTAGGGTTGAATGAGATGGAGCGAAACGCACTAATTCAGATTTTGTGAAAAAAAACAAAAAAGAAAAAAAAAGTAAGTATTCTGCATAATTGATCATGAGTGGGCTCTTTAGTACTCGAGTTATTAAGTTCTTAGGGGACTTTGTTCCTAGTGACCTAAGGCTTTTATGGTCTCGGATCCACTAACCTAACGCTCGCTACATGGGTACTATTGTATAAGCCTTTTGTGGACCTCACTCATTGCACGATCAAATAAGCATACTTGTGTTGTTTTGTTGTGAATAAAAGCATGAATCCGTATAAAACTCCAATATAAGAATTGAAGTGTTATAAGTTATTTTGAGTCTAGCTTATTATTTTATTTATAACCTTGCGATTGCCTTGATGAGTAGTGAGTCATGATTATTGATCTAGTTGTAATAGTATATTTGTAAGCATCTTTACACACGCACGTCTCTAGTTTGTAAGTTGATTTGTATGATTTGATTGATCTTCATGCGAATAACTGCATTTGTTGATATGTTCCTTATTGGTTGGTTGAGTTATTCTATTGGGGATCGTTGCATTCATATAGTTGCATTCATGCATTTTTGTTTCTCGTTCTTTGAGTCTATTTATGCATGAGGACAAGCATCGATTCAAGTTTGGGGGTATGTTAAGTGGCATTTATGACACTTTATTATGCTCTAATAAGCTTTGAATTGATGTATTTATACTCAAGTTGTTACATATTTTAATGTGTTTTCTAGTATTTTTGCATTTCAGGCACTATTCAGGTAATCAGGTGAATTAGCATTGTTTTGGTGCTAATTTGGTGTCCAGGTGGTGTTGGAATAAAAGCTCATGGAAAGCCGACTCGAAGCAACAAGATTTAAGAAGAAATCTGAGTTTTTCCTAGAAGGACGGCGCGCCCGCGCTGTGATAGCGTGCGGCCGCGCCGGGGTTCCAGAAATGCAGCACACGATTCTGCTATTTTAGAAACTAAGGAGAAGGATGATATCCACCCATGTGGTACTTCATTGTAGGATATATAATATCCGCGCCCGCGCTGTGAGCGCGCGGCCGCGCCGAGGCCAAATTTCAGAATCCTGTTTCTACTACAATTCTAAAAGGGAAGACTTCCAGATTGTTTAGGGCTGCTATATAAATAACTTTAGGTCATTTTGAATATATATCAAGTTATAGATGGACCAGAACGCAAGGAGAAGATGACAATAGACCTTTAGCACAATTCAACAAAGGCAAGATGATCTAGTTTAGGCTTGTGAATCTTTGTTTTGAGTTATAATTTGGATGTTTGTTTCTTGTTCTGTTGAACCTATACATTTGTTTGTACTTGGTTTAATTATTCATATAAAGACTACGTTTTCTATATCATGTTTTCATCGAAACCCACATTGATGATGAGTCCGATTATGGGCTAATCGTTATCGTGGGGTTCTAGCGGATTTATTTATGGATTTCTTTAGTTAAATTGTTTGATGCCTTAGTATGTGGTGATTGTATGATATCCTAATATTGGTTGTGCGTATTCGTCTTATGAGCGTTACGAACCTATAAGATAATGTGTTAATTTTTAATGAAGTGAAAGTGAATTTAATGATTTAGAACTTGCCATGCTAGCATAGTTTCATGTATTTGTTATGCATGATTCGTAGGTAATTTTAACCATCTTACTTGCTTATGTAATCAAGATAGATAACTTGTGCTTAAACCATTATGTTGTCAAATTCTATAAACATATAGGGTCTCAATATAATTGGTGCCTATTCAGCTTCTATCTCTTTTGTGGATGTCTGGTAGAATGGTACTCGTGCAATGAAAGTTGGCGTTTATCAGTTTCGTGTTGTCTGATTAGTGTCATCACCATTGCATGCTAAGGTTAAGAATAATAAAGCTATTGAATGAAGTATTTAATGAAGTTAGAATCCCATGTTTTTCATAAATATCAATTTAGTCAATCTTCTTCTCGTAGTTATAATTGTTAGCGTAATTCTTAGTTATAAACAATCTTAACTTGTTATTTGTCTTAGCATTGAGCGATAACCATACATTATTGCTTAGGTGCATAAATCAAACAGTTAACCAATACAGTCTCTGTGGGAACGAACTAGAAAAGATTCTATACTACTTGCGAACTCGCATACTTGTGGTATTATTAGCGCGTGTTTAGCGACTAACAACAAGGTATCATATGAATTGGCGTTACCCCCGCACATGGAACACATTCACAATATTTTCACGTCTCGATGCTTAAAAAGTATAATCCAGATTCTAAGCATGTAATCGAGTATGAGCAGGTAGAACTTCAGGCAGATTTATCGTATGTAGAGAATCCAATAGAGATTCCAGAAGAAAGAGAAATGATATTGAGAAATAAAGTTGTAAAGTTAGTAAGAGTGTTGTGGAGAAACCCAAAGGTTAGAGAGTCAACCTGGGATTTAGAAAGTGATATGCGAGAAAAGTACCCTCATCTGTTTACATAGGAGATTCTGAGGACAGAATCCTTTTAAGGGGGATCGTCTGAATTCAACGGTTTTTACGTTTTTATAACCCGAATTTCTTCGAAAAACTCCTTCCTAACCTAATCTTGTAATTCCAGACATTTTTCATATTTTGACTTTTTCGATCAGGATTACGGTTTGACCCGTACGCGTCCCGGCGTACAATTTTCGATACGATAATCATTTCGATAAATCAACAAAACCCGTATTCTCGATACTCAAGATATTATTATATTATTTTCGTGTAAAGTGTTTTATAAGAAGCCTGGTTTGGATAATTATCCAATATGGGTATCAAATTGGATCATTTTTGCAGTTACTTAGCGGCTTAGTAACTAATTTATCGATCCAAAACGATCCAACACGATCCAATATTCCGTAAATATATATTGCCCATTTATTATTTCATTTTATTCGTATAATCATAATCAGTCAGTGAAATCCAGTGAAATACAGAGAAAAACTCTAATTAAACGTTACGTTTTTGAAAATCAAACGCACGAACGAAGGCGTTATCGAACTCTGATTCAAGCGTGCCATATATCAGATTAAAGCTCTCGAAAAACTCTTTCTGAATCAACCATCTATTCAAGTGCAGAAATCAAGGTTTTCTTGTTATTTATTTATATTAATTCGAATTAATTAGGGATTTATATATAAATTTTTGTTCTTGATATTGTTAATATGATTTGATGATTCTATCATGTAGATAATCTTTTTCTGGTCATTTTGGTATATTATACATCGAATTTGGAGTTCAATAACATATAGAAAAGGGTGTTTGATTCTAAGAAATGAAATTAGGGTTCTTGGTATGAATGTTCTTAATTGAAAATTAGGCATTTCTTTATTAAGGGTTATTAAATGAAATTGATTACACGGAATTTTAGATCGTCCAAAGACGATTCTATTGATGTATGGGTAGTGAACAGACGATAGCCGGAAGGGCTTCGTCGGAAAATCGTTCAAGGTTGCGGCATGGATTTTCAGAGGGGATTTCCGACCGATTATATAATCTATTTATGATAAAATTCATGTACTTGTGTTCCTGGAATCCATGCCTAGAAATATGCACATTTTGACAAATTTCTAAGTCAATTTCGAGTCGCCGGAAAAGCTCGAGGTTGCCGTTAATGGCGACCGTCGGCGGAGTTCATCGGGGAAGACGACCAAATTGCAAATTGGTCCCCCTAGTTTCCAAAACTTACAGTTCTAGTACTGTTGTTTTAAAACTTTATAAATATTAGATTTATGTTTTATAAATTTACAAAAATAAGATTCATGTTTATAATTATTTTCAGAAATTGCTTTTTATTATTTATAATTCTAAAAATCAATATTTTAATTTTAAAAATTATTTTAAATTCGATTTATTTAATTAATTAATTTTAAGTGATAATTAATTATTTAATTAATCAATCAATTTAATTATTAATTGATTAATTGATTAATTAGTTATTAATTAATTTTAATTGATTAATTAATTAGATTTAATTAATTCTTTTAATTTAAAAACACTGAAAAATAGTTTTGAGATTTAAAATATTATTCTAAAATATATTCAAGGCTCGATAATTAGTATTAAATGATTTTGAGTTCTAATTTGAATATTTAAACTCTATCATTTAATTATAAAATGATTTGGAGACCCGTTTTGATTCCGAAAAATGTTCAAAAATTCGTATTAAATACTTGAAAAATCCTTTTAACCCCAAATCCTCTTTGAATAATTATTTTTGTAACGCCCCCAAATCCGGGGTCAGGAGATTTGGTCGTCACTATAAAACCTCAATCCAAATTAACCCGTTTAATTAATAAACAAATGCGAGCGGAAGATATTTAGCACAATTGACCCCAAACTAATCCAAGATCTTTGAAGGTTACAGTTCTAGAAACAAGAAATCCAAATTCCACCAATAATTTTTCACTTTCTTCTAAAACTCTTTTTAACAAAATCCAATTCAAAACTAAACCCACTAGTATAACTTCGAAATGAAGTATACTAGGCCCAAATAAAATACACAACTATAATATAATATAATATAAACAACTTTACACAATAAAACTTACACTAGTTCGCAAACCCTGGACCAACCACCTTCTAAAAGCTTCTTCTTTACTTCTTCGAATTACGCAGTTGAACAACACAAGCTAATCCTCACTAGAGGTTAAATTTGAAAACAGGTAAGTATGAGCGGAAGATATGCTCAGCAAGATCATTGTAATATATATAAGGTCATTTTGATATAAACCCGACATCTATATTAGAGCAGAACATTTAAAATCATAATTGCTGAATCATAAAATTTTAGTTGAGGAACCCCATAATTGATTCCTTAATTATATTCAAAACCATTTTGATATTTTTGGTGAAATGCTTCAGCAATACTTTGAATCTTGACGAGAATAAACTCGTAAAACAGTGTTTACGGAAATATCGTAAACAATTTTAACATGAAACAATGATTATGGATTGAATCGTAAACTTTACTCAAAACTGAACTCTTGAAATTAATACTTATTTTGTTATCATATCAAATTAGATATCACTACGAACTTTGATGCTCACAACATCCCATACTGAAGTCAACACCAATCATCTGTACTAATACCACCTTTGATATTTAACAACAAACTAAGTATCCTCAAAATCAGAAACTGAATCAAAACCGCATTTCATCTTTTATCCGGAAATAAAATACTTAATAAATCATTCCTTGTAAGATTATCAAAAACAATATAATAATTTAGATTGGAATCCTCGAACAACGGTGTGTTGCCGCCGGTGATCAGCCACCGAGCAACACCGGCATGCCGAAGCATATCCAACTAAACAAAGGGGTACCCAAGGCACATATCGGCCTAGCAAGGTGTTATATCCCGTATAACACATAGCTCACACTGGACCGCCGCCACGGCCTCTTACGCAACCATCCAATCTTAAAAACATTTTATTCAAAGGGGTCATAATACTCGACACCCTTATAAACTTTTATTCCCCCATTTACTTGGGAAAGAATACTCGCAAAACCAACTCATTTTTCTTAAAACCCAAAACATTTATAAATCCATTCATTTGATAAGTAAAATCACTTAGCTATTCTGAACATAGAATAACAGAAGAGTACTTGCGTAAACATAATCATTTAATCCAGCGATACGTAAAACAATTATCTATTCCGAACTGAGAATAGGGAAAATAATACTTGCATAAGAAGATTCAAAATAAATATCACTTGAACAATAAGTGATGATAGGAATACTTGCATAATATGATTCGAAATAAACATCACTTGAACGATAAGTGAAGTCAGGGGTACTTGCCTTGGGTTTTAGTAGTTAGCCATACTCGCAAAGACGCATCAATTCTGACATTCTGCCTCAAAACATCACCGTCCTTCTTTTCAACACCTTACTGATATGCTGCTCCTGCGATTGCTAGAAGCCAGACTTCCAATATCATTCCATCTCATTCTTTGTCCAACGTCTTGTCCTAATCACTCGAACGATCCGCATCTATAATTAAAAGATATATCTTTAATCATCTAAATGATAATAACTCGATGAACTGCGCGTTAAAACCCTAATGTCTACCCATACGATAGCCCGCACATAAAGAAGACAGCCAAACACAAGACCATTGACCAACTTACACACATAACTCATATCATATGTAAGCATATAATCCACGTATCACATAATTCATATCACATATGACTCAGTTCGTCAAAAGGTTCGACTCGGTACGTTTAAAATTGAAATCGGGTCAAAAATATGATTTATCGATCAAAAAATTGACTCGGAATGATTCGTAAAACAAGCGACCTTTCGAAACAAAAGGATTTGGGTCTGGAAAGTATTTTTATTGAAAGCGGAATATTTTTCTGAGTCTATACGCGTTCGTTTCATATTAAACGGAAGAACGATTGATTTATTATGAATTTTTGAACATTTTTCGGAATTAAAACGGGTCTCTGGATCATTTAATAATTAAATAATAGGGCTCGAACACCCGAAAATAATTTTATAAGAATTATCGAGCTTGGAAAATAATTTAAAATAATATTTTAAAGCTCGAAACTATTTTTTGGAATTTTTAAATCAAGAATAAATAATTAAATCTAATTAAATAATCAATTAAATTTAATTAATAACTAATTACATTAATTAATCAATTAATATTTAAATTAATTGACTAATTAAATAATTAATCATCAACTAAAATTAGTTAACTAAATATTTTGGATTTATTTTTGAATTAAAATAAATTTTCAGAATTAAAATAATGATTTTCAAAATAAAAATGAATTTTTGAAAATCGAAAATGAATTTTGAATAATTTTTGAAAAGGAAAAAATTCAGAAATAGGTTTTCAGTTTGGATTTTGGGAATTAACAGATCAAACATGGGTCAATCAAATCGGGTTAACGGGTCGAAGGTGAACAAACCGGGTCGGGTAAGAACCCTACCGGAAACTGGGAAATGAACCCAGAATCCGGCAGCCTTCCCCCGACGCCGGTGAGTTCTCCGACCACCCCAAACAACTCCGTTCTGCTTCGATTTCAACATATATTCCTTATACCTGTTCCTAGCAGATCGTTTACAAGAATAATCAACCCAAAAACAGCCCGAATCCATTGATTCCGGCTAATCAAAAAACGAGGCCGGCGAAGAACCGGCGGTTCGAACCAAAATCCGACGACCCCGAAAACCTTTACCAAAATTAACGATTAAACTATCAAAATGAAGCTTATAACCCCTACAATCTATTCATGTAATTATTGACAACAATCCTTCCATGTTCAATCCAGAAAATCGAATCAAAATTCGAGTTCAACCACCCACTTCGGTTTTAAGAAAATCGAACACCAAATCAGCTTGTAAACATACGAATCGACTGTAAATCAAAAGATAAAGCCATAATTAACTTCAAAACAACCAAACAATCACCAAAAACAAAAACCCCAATTCGAGCTTAAGAACCCTATAAATCGACTTTATAAATTACCCATCCTTGGTTGATTTTGATGCTTAAATCAGAAAGAGGATTATAAGAGCTTCAAAACGGATATTCATACTTGTGATTTAGACCACAGAATCATACCCAAATCTGCTTTGATCTTCAAGAACAAATCAAAACCCTAACCCTAGTTCTTAAGAGAGAACATCTGATTTTCTGAAAAATAAAAAAATAAAAACTGATTTTTAATAATAATTATTAATTAATAAAAAAGCTATTTATACTTATAGAATATTGGTACGCATTGGATCATATTGGATCAATAAATTAGTTGCTTGGCCGCTAAGTTACTGCAAAACGATCCGAAAATAGATTACTTAGCCGCTAAGTAACTATAAAAAACGATACAATTAATACCTGATATGGATAGTTATCAAAACTGGACTTCCTATAAAATACTTTATATAGAAATAAAGTAATATTATCTCACCTTCCGAGAATTCGGATTTTTATCGATCTAGAAAATGATTTGTGTATCGAAAATTTTGCGCCGGGACACGTACGGGTCAAACCGTAATCCGGATTGAAAAAGTCAAAACACGAAAAATGTTCAGAATTACCAGATTAGGTTAGGAAGGAATGTTTGGAAGAGTTTCGGGTTGTAAAAACGCAAAATCAGTTGAAGTTGGACGATTCCCGGCTTTATAAAATAGTTTTATAATTACTCAGAAAATAACTAATAAATACATAAATCATTATAAAATCATCTAATAGTCCAAAAATTACCAGAAAAAAATAGCACAATGATTTATATTTTAATCTGGACATATAAAAATTCAAATATTTAAATAATGTCACATATAAACACCCAAACATTTATTCCAATTATCAGATAATTCACCAAAAATTCACATAAAATCACATAAATAATTCCAAATAATAATAATAATTATAATAATATTTGAAAATATGGGATATTACAATTTTAGTGAATATCTTACGTGCTATGTGTTATATGTGATCTGATTGATGCATAATCTGACTCTATGTGCATTGTTTGACGGTTTTGTTCATAACTTTCAATTCGTATGTCGTATTTGGGTAAAACGAAGGGTAGTTAGAAGCTTGTAACGAATATAATGAGATGAGAATGAGTACTGATGTATACATATGATAATTAATAGAGGAAGAGAGGCGTAAAAAGGGAAAGCAAGTAGTCAGTGAGTGGGAACCAATTGACGAGCGCAAGTAGAGTAAAAGCGAATCGATAAGGCAAGTGTTTCTGCTCTTTCTAGTGATATATTGCAAGTACCTTTGAACTCTCTTCATTAGGTTATTCCAAATAGTTCTTGATCTATATTGCAAGTACTTTGAAGTACTTAACCCTAAACCTTGATTCTTATTGATCTTGAGCCGCAAGCCTGATTTCTTGTGAACCATTGATTGTTGAATTTTTGGATACGAACCACACCTATACGATACTACTCCACAAATACATAACTACCACATACTGATTCTTGATATGAAATTTCTTAACATACTAGCCCTTCTGTCCTGTATAATAGAAGACCAAGTCTTGTAACTCTTGAACCCTTGGGTCTTTTGCTTTCTAATTCTTTCCTTGATTGAAAGCCAACCTTATTGAATTCCTTGTTATACCTTCATGGTATTACGAATCACCCTATGCTTTGGGATAAATGTTGTTTACTTTTCAGCTTATTGATTTACATTGTTTATTATTTTTAAATATGGACCAGATTCGTGGTCATAATAAGCCAATGTGTGCCTTGCATCCAGTATATAGAGCAAAACTGGGAGCCTTGCTCGGGGTTAGTGGGTGACTGATCAGCAGCTTAACTGTTAGGCCTCAATGATACTATAGAAGGGGGTTGAATATAGTATCTACAATCAATTTGATTATAAACACAAGTATATAATAGAAAACAAGTTCATTCAATATATCAAACTCTGTTACAGTAGGTTTAATCTACTCTCTCAGTGATGTATGATATCACTAAGAGCTGCTAGGGTTACAATGAATAATATTCTCATGACTGATAACACATATAGTGTAAACCCTAATATGTGTTTATATACTACACAGTTACAAGATATCTCCTAATTGATATGATATTTTCTGTTTCCTAAAATACATCAATCAGAGATTATCTACTGTAGTCCTTTAGCTGTATAACTCTCCAAGCATATCTTCTTTTGTTTAATCCAGATCATCTCCTGTAAATCATCCGTTTTTCATCCCTAAAGTGTATCTGTACTTAAGTTATGATGTAAGTCCTGATGGCTTAAGTTCTGATAACTTCATGTCTTCAGTAAGTTCTGATTTCCAGTTAAGTTCTGATAGAAAGTTCTGAAACTAAATAAATCAGATTAGACATGACATCACAAATATATCTAACAATCTCCCCCAACTTGTAAATTATAAAAATATACAAGTTTATAGATTTGATGATGTCAAAATTATTTAAGTACAAATGCAATGAGAGTTTATATGCACAACTAAATACAACTTACAGTCCATGCAGCTTTTACCAAGTTCACTGAATCAGCCTGAATCCATAATGATTCCTTACAAGGTCTGATACCAGCTTGGTCTCTGCATTTCTTTTAACTTCAAGTAACTGAGTTTTGACTTGCTACAGTTCTTCATCTTCAGTATCACCAATATGATATATGGTAGCTCTGAGTGCAGAAATTGGATTTCTTTCAAGTCCATCTCCCAATCTGATTACCCTTGGATGTGTAGAATCTTCATTATAGCATAAGCATCTTCCTTTCAAAATTACTTCTACCTTAGCAGAATTCTTCCTCATAGGAATTTCTCTTCTATCATTCTCAGTCATAATTGGAGTATACTCTGTCATTCTTGCACCAGAAATTCTGAGTAAATCTCTTATTGCCTTCAGAATTTATTCTGACCATTTCCTGGTAACATCAGAATTTACCTCCAGTAGATAATGAATATATTGGAGCTCTTTGACAGATTTCTTCAGCACATCAGATTCGAATAATCTATAAGTTCTTCCATCAATAAGAAATAAGATCAATTTCTTTTTTTCTTCACAATCATCATGAGTATCCATCACTACTTGAGCAGAAAACACATTGTCAAGGTGCTTCTGTGTGATCTCTTCAAATGGCTTGTCAGTCAATGTGAATGGATCTCTAATATCAACTTCTATCCCAGTCTGGAATTTCTCTCTGTCAAAACCTAATCCAGAAGTGTCTCTAGCTTGCTTGGATTTTACCCCAAATGCTGCAAGTTGATTTAACATCTGATTTGTCTTAGGCTGAACTGGAATAGACTTGTTCCATAGCAGCTTCTTCTTGTCTTCTAATGTTAAGCTGTCTATGTCAACTTGAGCAGTGTCAGAGGTTGATGTCTTGATGAATTGGTCAGAATTTGCAGTTTTATCTGTAGCTTGTTATTTTGAAATATCTTCATGATTTATTAAGTTCTGAACTTCTTCACTCTGAAAAACTTGAGCTATGTCAGAGGTTGTCTTAGATTCTTCTGTCATCCTCTTTCTCTTCAGAGTTTCAACTGTTTCATCTTCAGCAGCAGCATCATCAAAGACTTGAACCATCTTGTACACAGGATCTATCAGAATTTGAGGAATCTTCATCTTTTGTTTCTTGACTGTCTTCCCCAACTTTTCCTTTTCCCTTGTCTTTGGGATCAGTAGTAGTTTAAGATCTATTCCTTGATCTAGGAATCTCTGTGGCAAATCTTTCTCTTATCACAATCCCCTTTTCTTTTGGCCTTGGTAGCTTTATAGCATCAAAAGCTTTTGACTTGGGTTTGCTCTTCTCAGCAGCAAATTTAGCTTCTTCTTCTCTTAATTCCTCTAAATCCACTCCTGGATTATCCTTTAGGAATACTCTCTTGGCCAATTCTTCATCAACATATTGAATTTTGGGATCTTTGTAGAAGAATGTTACTTTCTTTCCTTTGAATTTCAAAGTTTATAAAAACTTATGTGACTCTTGGCTTCCAGCTTGGACTATCACATTAGAAGTAGTTGTCAGAACTTGATCATCAGTATTTGAAGTATCAACATTTGTGATCAACAAAGGAACATCCTGATCTGTTGGCTTCTTTCCTTCCTTAATCCTCCCTTGCATAGCAGATCTATCAGAGTTCTTGCTACCAGACATTCTCTGATGAGAACTTGTCTGTTGAGTGGGAATTCTACTCAGCTGCTTCCCTTGACTTTGACCTCTACTCTTTTCAGAGTTTCCCTGATCATCTCCATGATCATCCTTTTTCTTCAGTGTTTGGCTTGGTGAGCATTTGGACTTAACTACCTTCTCCCCCTTTTTGGCATCATCTGTCAGGAGTAGAGAAAGAAGGAGTTCCACTGAAGATTGGATCTCATTTAACTGAGTCTGTTGAGCAGCTTGATTTTGTAATAACTCATCCAGTTGGGCCTGCTGCTTGGTTTGAACAAGCTCAATAGCATCCACTTTTTCTTGAATTGGTCTGATAAACCTCTTCCTTTCTAGTTTGTGCATCATGTCTAGCTTATAAGCTGTTTCCTGAAGTTTATCAACCTTTGCATGAGTCTTGGACTGTTGACCTTGTAGAGTTCTTGTACTGAGAGAAGTGACCTTTAGTTGATGCTTGAAGTAAGAACTTGTCAGCAACTCATCAGCTTTTAAGACATGTTATGTCAGAACATGTGGGCTGGGAATAAAATCAGCATCATTCCATTTATGTATCCACTCAGCCCCTCTAAAGGTTTCCTCCCATAGAACTGGAGCAGCCTCTTCCTCAAACTGGAATAATGCCTCTTTTCCTGTAGGCACTGGAGTGTTTACTGGAGCTGACTCTCCAGAACTTGCTAAAATCTCCTCATCTTCAGATAACACCAAAGTGTGTGTGGCTGTAGGAGACTCTGAATCAGCTTTGTCTAAATTCTGATCTTCAGTTCCAAGATCAAAAAATTGGTGTTGTTGGTATCTCAGCCTGTAAAATTGGAGAAGTAACAGGATGCACATACCAAAACCAACACGCAACCCACTAATAAATGATTATGACTGTTTTTATCTCACCTAATTATTTTTCTGTGAAATATAACTGTTACAGTAAATACTAAAAATAAGTCAAGTAAATAAATAATGCCACGTGAGCATCAGGATTTGCATCAGAACTTGACTATTATCAGAATTTAACGGTCATCAGAACATGGCTTCTGTACTCAAAAAGTGAAAGACTGTTTCTGTGTTTCTTCACACAAATACTGACTGGTTTCTTCAGAGTTTAATCATCAGAACATAATCAGAACTTGTCCTCAGAATTTATGCAAATAATACTTAACTGTTTATCAGAAACAACTTAATCACCATAGTAATTTTCATCATTCATATGGAGTGATAGTGTGTGTATGTGCAAATGATCAGATAAAGATTAAAGTTTGATAAACTTCAGTATATCTTAGAAATAAGGCATAACTAAGAAAAATGCTTAAAATCTGTCTTGAATTGTGAAGTCTACTTAGAATAAAGTTATGCAATAATCCACCTCAACTGTTTGTGCTTATTTTATGCATCTTTTAAAATTATTTTGACAAGGGCTTCTCAGTGTAAATGAGTTACAACTGCCATCAGAATTAATGTTGTTATCAGAATATTTCTCCAGTAATCATAGAATGTGAAAAGTCACCAAGATAAATTAATTTGCTTTTCTAATACATATAACTTAATACCAGCAATGCACTTGGATCTTCCCTTTCACATAAATTACTCTAGATCTCAAAGGAGTACCTGATTTCAATTTTTTTTTTATTTTCTACAGATAAGTGAGACTTATCAAGCATGTAGTTCATCCTTAAGTTTTAATGACATCAGAATTTGACAGATAAGAAGCAATAATCTAATTGTGACTTAGTAATAAGATACAAGAAGTAAATTTGACTAAGATCAAAATCAAAATTTGATTGTGTTATTGATTTCCATATAAATAACTAATTCAAACATGAGATACATAGTTTGTTAAAGACTACTAAGTCAGCATCTAACAAAATAATCCTCATTGGATTGAATAGTCACAGAACATTCAAAACACTTTCAGAGTTTATAGAATCACATCAGATAATAAGTAGTGTTTAATATGTTACAATTTAAGCACAGATTTGTAAACACTGATCATAAAGTCTGATGTATGAGAACAAAAACTAAACAGATTTTGAGAAAGAACCTGAAACCATTCCAAGTTTATTTACCAGTCTTGTAAAAGTAGCTTCACATAGTGGTTTTGTGAAGATATCTGCTAGTTGTTGATCTGTTAGAATAAAATGCAATTCCACTGTACCTTCCATCACATGTTCCCTTATGAAATGGTCCCTTATGCTGATGTGCTTTGTCATTGAGTGTTGAACTGGATTTCCTATCATAGCAATAGCACTTTGATTATCACAGTAAATAGATATTTTAGAAAATTCTAGCCCATAGTCCAGTAACTGATTCTTCATCCAAAGAATCTGTGCACAACAGCTTCCTGTAGCAATATATTCTGCTTCTGCAGTTGATATGGAAATTGATTTCTATTTCTTGCTAAACCAAGAAACCAATCTGCCTCCAAGAAATTGGCAGCTTCCACTAGTGTTTTTCCTGTCTATTTTGCATCCTGCAAAATCTCCATTTGAGTAACCTATTAGCTTAAAATCTGATTCCCTGGGATACCACAATCCTAGATCAGCTATACCCTTGAGGTACTTGAAAATTCTTTTCACGGCTATTAGATGAGGTTCTCTTGGATCAGCCTGAAATCTTGCACAAAGACAAGTAGCATACATGATATCTGGTCTACTTGTAGTTAAATAGAATAAAGAGTCAATCATACCTCTGTAGTTAGTAATATCTACTAATGCTCCAGTATCTTTATCTAACTTGGTGGCAATGGCCATGGGAGTTGATGCAGTAGAACTGTCTTGCATTCCAAATTTCTTGGGTAGATTTCTGGTGTACTTAGATTGACTGATAAAAGTACCTTCTTTAGTTTGTTTGACTTGAAGTCCCAGAAAATAACTCAACTCTCCCATCATACTCATTTGATATCTTGACTGTATTAACTTGGAAAATCTTTCACAAAGTTTTGTATTTGTAGAGCCAAAAATGATATCATCAACATATATCTGTACCAAAAGTAAGTCCTTTCCATGGTTGAGGTGGAATAAAGTCTTGTCAATTTTGCCTCTGTGAAATCCACTTTCCAGAAGGAATTGAGTTAAAATCTCATACCATGCTCTTGGAGCTTGCTTAAGGCCATAAAGTACTTTGTCAAGCCTGTAGACATGATTTGGAAATTTTGGATCTACAAAGCCTGGAGGTTGTTCAACATATACCTCTTCTTCCAATTCACCATTGAGAAAAGCACTTTTCACATCCATTTGAAAGACTTTAAACTTCTTGTGAGTAGCATAAGCCAAAAAGATTCATATGGCTTCCAATCTAGCAACTGGAGCAAATGTTTCATCATAGTCAATACCCTCCTATTGAGAGTAACCTTTAGTAACCACCCTTGCTTTGTTTCTTGTAATTATGCCATCACTGTCAGTTTTATTTCTGAACACCCATTTTGTACCAACAATTGATATGTCCTTTGGTCTTGGTACTAGGGTCCAGACTTTATTTCTTTCATATTCATTTAACTCTTCCTGCATTCCTTGCACCCAATCAGCATCTTGAAGAGCTTCTTCCACATTCTTTGGTTCAGTCTGAGATAGAAAGTAATGATAGAGACATTCTTTTATTGTTGTTGTTCTAGTTCTGACACCTGCTTCAGAATCTCCAATTATTAAGTCAGGTGAGTGTGATTTAGTCCACTTCCTTACAGATGGAAGTTGATCTCTAGAACTGGATCCTCCCCCATGATCCATGTTGTCTCCATCAACATTTTCTGATTCTCCCCCTAAAGTTATGCTCTCTAAGATTCCAGAATTTGAGTTAGATCCTTCAGGAATTGAAGAATTAGAGTTTCCAGAATTGTCAGAATTTGGCTCATCAGAACTTAATGAATCAGAACTTGAAGAGCCAGTGACTGGTTCTGATGCTTCTTGAGAGTCTTGAGATGTGGTATGATCATCAGCTTGCTCCCCCTGAACAAGTGCATTTTCCTTTGGAGCAGTTACCACAGTTTCAATGACATCAGAATTTAACCCGTCAGAACTTACAAGATCAGGATTTAGGTCATCAGAATTTACATCTTCATTTTCAAATCTCAGCTGATCATGATCATTGAAATCTTCAAGTCCAGTAATCTTTTTATCATCAAAAGATACATTGATAGATTCCATGACAACCCTTGTTCTTAAATTGTAGAATCTGAAAGCTTTTGTGGAAAGTGGATATCCAACAAAAATTCCTTCATCAGCTTTTAGATTAAATTTTGACAGCTATTCAGGATGAGTCTTAAGAACAAAACACTTGCATCCAAATACATGAAAGTATTTCAGATTTGGCTTCTTTTTCTTCACCATCTCATATGGTGTTTTTCCATGCTTGTTTATGAGTGTAGCATTATATGTAAAATAAGCAGTCTGCACAGCTTAAGCCCAAAAATAGGTTGGTAGCTTTGCTTCATCAAGCATAGTTCGTGCAGCTTCAATAAGAGCCCTGTTCTTTCTTTCTACAACTCCATTCTGCTATGGAGTTCCAAGTGCAGAAAATTCCTGCTTTATTCCTTGCTCTTTGCAGAACTCTTCCATGATTGAATTCTTGAACTCAGTGCCATTATCACTTCTTATTATTTTAATAGAATCTTTGACTAACTTATCCAGCTGTCTGACATGATCAGTTAGAGTAGATGCAGTTTTATTCTTCTTGTGCAAGAAATACACCCAACTGTATTTTGTGAACTCATCCACTATAACAATATCATATTTCTTCTTTGCAATAGACATGACATTGGCTGGACCAAATAGATCAACATGCAGTAAGTGATAAGGCTCAAGAATTGAGGATTCAGTTTTGCTCTTGAATAAAGATTTTCTTTGTTTTGCCTTTTGACATGAGTCACAAAGATAATCAAGAGAAAATATTGATTTTGGCAGTCCTCTCACAAGATCGTTCTTTACTAGCTTATTTATGTTGTTGAAATTTAAATGAGAGAGTCTCTTGTGCCAATTCCAGCTTTTTTCAATTGATCCTCTTCTTAACAGACAGATTGCAGAACCATCAGAATTTGTTGAAAGTCTGGCTTCATATATGTTACCATGTCTGTAACCTTTTAGAACCACTTTGCCTGTAGAATTATTTACAACTTCACAGTGTTCTTCAAAGAAATCCACATGATAACCTCTATCACAGATTTGACTCACACTTAGCAGTTTCAATTATGACATTCCCAAGATTGATATTGCCATATCCCAGAGTCTTTCCCATATTTCCATCTCCATAAGAAACTCCTGGGCCAGCTTTCTCCACAAAGTCTGATAGCAGGGCTTTAATTCCAGTCATATGCCCTGAACATCCACTGTCCAGAACCATGATGTTTTTCCAGTTGTCCTGCAATCACAAAGACCACTATTGATTAGTTTTAAGGACCCAGACTTGCTTGGATCTTTTGGCCTTGTTAAGTTTGTTAGCATCTGGAGCGGATTTAGTTTCAGAGTTTATGCTAACATGATTTTTATCAGACTTTATATCAGACTTTGCATCAGAATTTACACTAAAAGGAATTACATTAACTTTCTTTAAAGAAGGTTTTATTTCATAATAATAATAGTACAAACTATGATATTCCTTACAAGTAAAAATAGAATTTCATAAAGTACCACAATGAAAACAAGGATTTTGTGGTTTAAACCTAACAGACTGACTCTTAAATCCTGATCTAGAAGGTAAAGAGTTTATATCTTTATTTTTCTTGTAAAAAAAGCAAGATGGTTAGAGTTTCCACAATTATAGAATTTCTTTCTAGGAGCATTAGGAACAGGCATATAATTATTACTTTTATTCACACCTTCCTTTCTATTCCTACTTTTCCTAGCTTCCTTTACCTTGTTCACATTTTTAATCTCTTTCAGCTTATACTTAAGCTGCTTCTTTGTCATTAAGCCAATGTTTACCAAAGCTGGTTTATCCTGTTTTAATTTGTCATAAGTTGACTTTTCTTTGACTTCTGTTTTAGAGTCTTTTATATCTTCAGAATCAGACACAACAGTTTTTGCAACAAATGTAACAGGATTTACCTTTGGTTTTTCAGTCTGTTTGATAGCAATTGGCTTAATTGGCAAAGTCCCTTTCTCACTTTTACCATCTTTATAACCTAACCCCTCTTTCCGGTTTCCACTACTTAGAATATTCTGAGTTGTTCTGCCTGAGTTAGTCCAAATCCTGATGATTTCTCTTTCTTTTTCTAATTCAGTTTTTAGATAATCAATCTGTTTAAGCAATTCATTCTTAACATACACCACATTATCTCTCTCTTTCTGAATAGTGTTCATCTTGACTAACTCTTCTTCAAGATAGCTATTTCTGTTTTTATACTTTAGATTTTCAGATTTTAATCTTTCATTCTCTAAAGTCTAACCTCTATAGCTAATATAAATATTTTTCAGAAATAATCTCAACCCAGTAATATCTTCTGTATCAAAAGCAAGAGTTGATAGAGGTACCTTTAGTCCAGCAGCATAAGAACTACTATCAGCATTTTCCATTAAGGCATAGTTCACCTCTTCTTCAGATTCTGAAATGTCTACCCAATTTTTCTTCTTTGTGATAAGTGCCTGGCATTTATCACCTTTTCCTTTCTTGCAATCAGGAGAGATGTGGCCTCTTTCACCATAGTTGTAGCATTTGACATTAGAGTTGTCTCCTCTGTCAGACTTTCCTCCTTTGCCTTCAGTCTTTCTGAACCCTTTCTTGTCAGAACTTCCACCTTTCCTGGAAAGCTTCTTACCCTTTCTGAATTTCTTATAGGCTATCTTTGTGATACCGTTCACCATAAGAGCACATAGTTGCATCATCTCCGCATCAACATCCACTTCAGATAAATTTTCAGGTTCTGAATCATCATCATCAGAATCTGATGACTCTGAATCAGACTGTATGATGAGAGTCTTTCCTTTTGCCTTTCTAGAGACAATTGGCTTTTCTTCAGTCTTTAAAGCAACTGTCTTAGACTTCCCTCCATGCCTTTTTTTTCTTTGCTCCATCTCAAGTTCATGAGTCTTAAGCATCCCATAGATTTCATTAAGAGACATATCAGCAAGTTCATAGTTGTCTCTTATTGTAGTAGCTTTCAAATCCCACTTTTCAGGAAGAGCTAGTATTAATTTCATATTTGAATCTCTTGGATCATAATCCTTATCTACTAGTGACAGATCATTCAACAGCTTTGTGAATCTGTCATATATATCAGTTAGTGACTCATCAGATTTTCAGTCAAAGTGCTCATACTCTTGTGTCTTCCTGTTCCTTTTGATGGCATTGGTTCCTTGACATCTCACTTCCAATGCATCCCAAATTTTTTTTCAGTCTTGCATCCAATCACCCTGTTTGACATGACATTGTCAAGTGCACTATGAAGCAAGTGTCTTACTTTTGCATCCTTGCCTAGTGAAGAGATGTCTTCAGTGGTGAGTTCTCTCTTTTCTTTAGGAATCATCTTCTGTGGCTTATTTCCAACTGTAACAGAAAGCTTTGTGGGCTTGTGTGGACCATCATAAATTTTGTCTAAATATTCTGGATCTGTAGCTTCTAGAAACATGGCCATCTTCACACTCCATACAGGGTACTCAGACACCCTGAGCATAGGAACCCTGATGGTTTCATATCTACTTGTGTTTTGAATGGGTTGAACCTTTGCAGGTTCTTGAGCGTCTTGTGTTTTTGATTGATCAGACATGATTGATTGTTTGTTTGGATCTTAACTATTTGTAAAATTAACAAATTGACTCTGATACCACTTGTTAGGCCTCAATGAAACTATAGAAGGGGGTCGAATATAGTATCTCCAATCAATTCGATTATAAACACAAGTATGTAATAGAAAACAAATTTATTTAATATATCAAACTCTGTTACAGTAGGTTTGGTCTACTCTCTCAGTGATGTATGATATCACTAAGAGTTGCTAGGGTTACAATGAATAATATTCTCGTGAATGATAACACATATAGTGTAACACATATAGTAATCACTTTTGACCCTAATGGAGTACATAAAGAAAAGAGAGCAGCTTCATGGTCTGTTTAATATAACAAATTTCTAAGGTACACTAGAAAATGTACATACAAGAAAACAAGGCAGCTTTAAAGTAACAATACACATGCCTCTGGAATTAAGTTCCCAGGGCAACCCATACAAGGCAGAGAGGTACATGTTTATAGTTCAACAATGACTCTAGAACTTTCCTATTGAGAACTACAATAACATTATAAAACAAACAGCAGCTACACAACCATCCTTCAAGCACAATATAGATACTTCTTTAGAAAGATGCTGAGCTGGTCCTGCGAAGTTGATACTTCGGCTCCGGAAATGGTACATACGGCAACAATTTATCTGCCTCCTATAAGTAAAACAATAATTAAAAAATAGACTATTACACAAAAAACAAAGCTATAGCTAGGGCTATCAAACGGATAATTCAGATACAGATCTTCCTATATCCGGATCCGGATCCAAATCCGAAAATCTGTATCCGTATCCGTATCCGAATCCGGAAATATTTAAAAAATAATATCTGAATCCGAATCTGACGGATACTATTCGGATACGGATAATATCCGGATCCGAATCCGATTTTCAATCAGATATTTTTTTATAATAAAAAATTTTAAAAAATTGAAAAAATATAGTAAAAAATAAAAAAAACATTTTTAAAAATTAAAATAAGAGATAAAATGATATAATCATATTTTAATTTTTTAAAAATTAATTTTATTTTTCTTTTCAATATAATCGTTAGCTTTAAATGTTTGAACTCAAATGATTTTTTTCTAAATGTTTATAAATTCTGTATAAACATAATATTTAATATATGTATATATGTATATATACACATAAATAAACTATAATTTAATATAATATTTTTAAATTATTTAAATATTTAGTTATAAAATATATTTATTCGGATTCGAATATTATCGGATACGTCGTATCCGCAATCGTCGGATTCAAATACGGATAATATCCGGTTTGTGTCGGATACGGATAATATCCGCTTTATTTCGGATACGAATGCGGATTTTTCGGACAAATATCGAATTTTTCGAATTTTTTTGACAGCCCTAGCTATAGCCAAAAGGATTGCAGACTCTATTGATAAAATGTATGGCACAGAACAAATCTTCAAACCAATCTCAATTAAGATGCAAAAGAGTAGGTGCACAGAAAGATTTAAAACATTTCTCTTTTCCTAAATGACACACATAATGAAAATACTCCTGAATTAATGTAATCATATCTAATGCTTATAAAAAACTCCTTATATTTTTTTACTATTCATCATTTATTTTCCAACTATGAAGACACAGAACATTCTTTGAAGGAAATTTAATAATGAAAACCTCATGTTACTCTATGTACATCAGAATACATGTGACACCCACACTTAAAATCAACGAATCATTTATAAGAAATAATATAGGTTCAAAGAGGAAGGATTACAGGTAAATGCAAGTAAAACACCCAGTAGTGAGCTTAATATGGACATACTCTTTGTAGGATTTAAAAATGTTAAAGAAACTTGTTTTTTTCTTGTGCAAGTTTATTAAGAACAATAATAAACCATTGCAATTTTGGGAGTAGTGATACTGTGAGACTCGATTACTCTAACTTTGGTAGCATATAATCTAGATGAGATTCATTACAATTTTTCTAAGATCTTCTTATATTTCAAGATGATTGAGGTGATAAGGAGATTCTTTTTCATTTTCTCTAGTGGTTTCTACATGTAAACTATTAAGACGAATATCTTTAAAACTCAGAAGATTCCTAGTGGATTTGCTAGAATATAGAGCATCATGTATGTGAATTTGTTTCTCATTTGGTAGTATAAAACTAGCTTTCCCAAAACCCTTTATGATATTTAATGTTCCCGAAATCGTCCAAATGTGTGAGTTGGTTCTAGTCAATTTTGAGAAATATTTCTGATTTTGTAAAATTGTGTGAGTGGTTGCAGAGTCAACAATGCATATATCTTCCATGTTTATGTTGTGTATATGTAAGTGAACAAAAATTTTATTATGCAAACAACATACATAATACAAGAACATAAAACAAGTACATGAAAGCAGAATATTAAAACAAGTATGTCTAAAACATAAAATCAAATAAATATAAATGATATCTAGTTATCAAAATCATAATAAAGGTTAGCACTAGTGTCTAGTTCTTTTGAGGTCATGTTGTTTGGTTCTTCATTTAGATTATGACTAGCGAAGTTCGTTTCTACCCTTTTTCCGTTATTCTTTTTATTTGCCTCGTGGAGGTCAACTAGATGTTTCGGTGTGCGTCAAGTACGTATTCAGTGCCCATGTTCCCCATATCTGAGATGAATATCCCAAGTATCTTCTTCTTGCGGTGCCTTCCTTTTATTTGGCACTCAATGTTGCCACTTCTGGTGGTCAAAGTTGTTGTAATCATCACGCTTCCACTTCAGGTGGCTAGAGTTATAATGATTTCGAAACCAGCCTCGAAAGTTTCCATGCCCACGGTTTCGTCCGTAACCTCATCCTCCTCTATGCCTTTTTCCACACCCATTCTTCTGGAATGACATGTTATGTACTTCAGGTAACTGGGCAGATCCTGTGGGACGTATCTGATGATTTTTCAATAACAACTCATTATTCTTTTCAATGACAAGAACAAGAGATATCAACTCACTATACTTCCAAAAATTGCACTCCATATACTGTTGCGCCAGAATCATAGTGTTGGGGTGAAAGGTTGAAAGGGTCTTTTCTATCATGTCAGCATCAGTAATATTTTCACCACACAAAATCAATTTTGTGCTAATTTTGAACAAGACAGAATTATATTCAGCGACAGATTTAAAATCTTGCAACCTTATATGTATTTAGTCATTACGGGCATGTGGGAAATTGACAAGTTTTTGGTGATCAAACCTATCTTTGAGATTGGTCCAAAGGGTGACTAGATTTTTCACAGTTAGATATTCAGATTTCAAATTTTCATGGATGTGGTGTCTAAGAAAAATGATAGATTTAGCATTTTGTTCAACAATTGGGGTATTTCCTGATTCTATGATTTCTTTTAGCCCGTTAGCACTAAGATGTAATTCTGCATCGAGTACCCAAGACAAATAATTATCCCTAGACACATCCAATGCAACAAACTCTAATTTTATAAAATTTATCATTCTGAATGTAAAATAAATATTAAAATATGATGCAATGCTTCACAAATATATTTGAATAATTATTTCCAAATAATAACATATATAATACGATTAATATAAAAGTTACGACGGCATAGCCAGCCAGAAAACTTTTGGATATTACTTGACGGCATAGCCATCTTTATAACGTTTAAACAATAATATAAAAAAATAACGATAATAATTAGAATCAAATGATTAAGTTTAAAACGTACCTCTTTCGTTAAATGAAACTTATTCGGGTAATACCTTCTTCGTGGATAGAGCTTACCTGGACAATACCTCCTTCATAAATAAAGTTTGCTCGGGCAGAGACTCGTGCTCTTTTCTGGAAGAATCTTGAGTTGACACGGTTTCGTGAGTAAAATTAAGTTGTACCTCCTTTGTTAAAACAAGGCTCGACTAGTAGAGACTCATGCTGATAACGTGTTATAAGCCTTGACTGAAAATATTAGTTATGTTTAATATAAAGAAAGTATAGGAGAATAGAAGATATAGAGAGAAAGTTGCATCTCATTTCATTAGCTAAATGATCTATTTATAGTAGTTGGTTTACAAGTCTTACTAAGTAAGCTATTCAAATCTTCTTCATTAAGTATTATAAAACTTCGTTGGTAAGTTTTGTAGATCTTCCTCGATAAGCTTTACAAGTCTTCCTGATTAACTTTCTTTCTTAAGAAGCTGTGCAAGTCTTCCTCGGCGAGATTTGAGAGACTTCCTCGATACGCTTTAACAATAACTTTATATTTATTCAAATATTTTAACAATATGCAATATTTATTAACAGAATCAGGCTTGTCTTTCTCAATTCACTACTATACATTATATAACATTACAGTAATTAGCGCATTAGTTCCATCTCCAAATGGGTTTGCAAGGCTGTCAACTTATCGCTTAAGCCTGAACCTAACCAGATCAATCGTAACGAATCCTCAGCCCGGTCCTCAGATTTAAGCTTAAAATAGTTCTACCCGATAAAGACAGCATAAATATTTCTAGCTATCAACAATAATCACTTTTGACCCTAAAAGAGTACATAAAGAAAAGAGAGCAGCTTCAAGGTCTGTTTAATATAAATAGATTTCTAAGGTACACTAGAAAATGTACATACAAGAAAACAAGATAGCTTTAAAGTAACAATAAACATGCCTCTGGAATTAAGTTCCCATGGAAACCCATACAAGGCAGAGGGGTACATGTTTATAGTTCAACAAAGACTATAGAACTTTCCTATTGAGAACTACAATAACATTATAAAACAAACAGCAGCTACACAACCATCCTTCAAGCACAATATAGATACTTCTTTAGAAAGATGTTGAGCTGGTCCTGCGAAGTTGATACTTCGGATCCAGAAATGGTACATACGGCAACAATTTATCTGCCTCCTATAAGTAAAACAACAATTAAAAAAATAGAATATTACATAAAAAACAAAGCTATAGTCAAAAGGAATGCAGACTCTACTGATACATTGTATGGCACATAACAAATCTTTAAACCTATCTCAATTAAGATGCAAAAGAGTAGTTGCACCGAAAGATTTAAAACATTTCTCTTTTACTAAATGAGACACATAATGAAAATACTCCTGGATTAATGTAATCATATCTAATGCTTAAAAAACTCCATATATTTTTAACTATTCATCATCTATTTTTCCAACTATAAAGACACAGAACATTCTTTGAAGGAAATTTAATAATGAAAACCTCATGTTACTCTATGTACAATAGAATACCTGTGACACCCACACTTAAAATCAAGGAATCATCTAAAAGAAATAATAAAGGTTCAAAGAGGAAGATTTACAGGTAAATGCAAGTAAAACACCCAGTGGTGATCTTAATATGAACATACTCTTTGTAGGATTTAAAGATGTTAAAGAAACTTGTTTTTTCCTTGTGCAAGTTTATTAAGAACAATAAATGGGGGACTGCTGTAAGGACCACAAGAACGTGAGAAGGTTCGGGAACAATATATAAGATTATGGAAGCCAATTACTTACGATTTTATGTCATGTTTGATTTAAAAAGAATCTCTACATATCTTTTACCTTTTATATTTTAATTCATATTAGGAAAGTAGTTTATCTTTATTATAAAAAGGGACATCATCTGGTAATCTGATCGGAGAATTTATTCATAGGTGATAGTATATCGTAAAGTTCCTCATATTTATCAGATAACCTAATTAAGGTAATCACCCCCACATCTGCCATTAGGTACCAAGGGGGTCCACCTCATATACAACCTTAATTAAACATATTGTAGATATTTTTATATACCAAGCTTCCTATGAGTCCTTATGTGAGTAATTTAAATTTTGGTACATATACCAAACATCCTATGACCTCTAATACAAGAGTAACATACATTTTGGTACCTAAACTGAGCGACTATGTTCGAATGCTTTCGAAAAAAGACTTGTAATGTTCTTATGCATCTGACTTTCGGTATGGCCATCTAAGAAAAAGGATGTGAAGCCTAGTCTTCTTCCAACTCGTCACATGATTTTCGTACTTGTGGAATATTTGTTGCCTCTGGTGTTGCTTCATAACTTCAAGAATTTGTTGGTGCTCCAAATTAGCCGCTCCATCTTTTCATCGCCATTCATCTCCATATAGAAATTATCTGATCACACTCTTTTGCATTCTTTTCCACCATATCGACTCTCTCCTTCTCTTTGTATATAAAAAAGGAAACAAATTTTTTATTGATAAACACACGCACACGCAACTAGCTGGGATTCGAGAGACCACCCACTCTCCACGAACACACTTAAATCAATCTTATTTCTTCATGCCTAAAACATATAAATGGCTTGCCAATTTATAACCCCAACCTCAACTCACAATCCCTAGTTTAAAACTAGAATATTATTATTCCCATAAAATCCTCCCTTTCAAATACATAATTGATGCACACACTAATTATTCAGATTTGTAATTGATTTAATATTTATTCTTTTTATTATGTATCCAACCATTACCCGCCACCAAACTTGAACCTTGTCCTCGACCTTTCCTCTTCAACTGAAGCTGCTATGTTCAAATGGGAAAATTGTTCAATTCTTTCTTTTATATTTTCTTTCTAACACAAAATCCCTGCCTCGCAGTCAATAATTTTCTAAATTCTTCCCAGTTACAAGAAGGCCGTTGACATTCCCCGCAATAGTACGAGAACAAAAGATCATTTCTCAAGTATACTACAGGACCAAACCTTCTTAGTTGGCGTTGAGAGGTTACTAAGTTCAAAATAACTTCCATCCTTCACCAACCCACCTTCAAGTTTTACGCATTCGAACATGACTATTTCAAGTCTTCGTGATAAAGAGTCCAGAAATGAGCTCGGCGGTGATGAGACATCAAATAAACTAGTCTCTTATTCTTTATTGTTGCCACTAATAAAATATGACGGAGTCTGCCCTAAAACCTCCAGTATTGGTGGTTGCTGATGAGTCTTTACATAATTTGTAAAATCTGTTTTAAGTTCTCTTTTATTCTCTTGTACTCCCTTCAGCTTCTCTTCAATTTTGTGGACCAAATTCTTTGCCCTTTTCAAAGCCTTGTGAATCCTCACGGGCAGACGAGATGGTCCAGTAATCTCGCGACTATAGTTGTCCATTTTTGCAAGTATGAAAACCATACCTTCTTTGAGGAAAGAAATGTCATTTTGAAACTTTTCAATATCCAACTTCTAAAATTCTGCTTGCATCATTTCAAAAGAAAATCTCCAAGTCGAGGATTCGATTTTCAACTTGTTTTGCGCCTGTCATTGCCCCAAGAACAAAGATGCTCTGATACCACTGTTTGGACCTGTCCAGGTATGCTCTTTGTATATATATAAAAAGAAACGAATTCTTGTTTTTGATAAACACACGCACACACAACTAGGTGGTATTCGAGAGACCACCCACTCTCCACAAACACACTTTAAGTGAATCTTATTTCTTCTGCCTCAAAAATATAAATGGCTTCCTTTTTTTTAACCCCAACCTCAACTCACAATCCCTAGATTAAAGCTAAAATATTATTATTCCCACCAAATCCTCCGTTTGAAATCCATAATTGATGCACACACTAATTATTCAGATTTGTAACTGATTTAATATTCATTCTACTTATTATGTATCCTAACAGGTTGTTTAATTTAATTAAACACTCAAACATCTTTTTCTGAATTCCTCGACAATTAAGCATATGCTAGTATTACTAGCTTATGATGAATTGAGTGGCATTTATGACACTTTATAATGCTCTATTAAGCTTTGAATTGGTGTATTTGTACTCAAATTATTGGTATTTTAATATGTTTTCTAGTGTTTTTGCATTTCATGCATTAATCCGGGATTCAGGTGAATTAGCAGTGTTTTGGTGCTAATATGGTGTTAGGATGGTGTCCATGGAATAAAGCTCGGGAAACCAACTCATTGCAGCAAGAATTGAAGAAAAGCAAAATATTCTCCAGGAGCATGGCGCGCCCGCGCTGTCATTGCGCGTGGGCGCGCCAAAATTACAGAGATGCAGCGCGCCCGCGCTGATGAAGCGCGCGCGGCCCCGCCTGGTCGGGATGTTAAAATCCTGATTCTACTTGGCTTCTAATTGGAGGACTTCTATTTTGCATGGGCTGCTATATATACCTAAATAAAAGACATTTTTCAAGAGAGAGACATACCAGAGCACAAGGAGAAGGCGTAAGAAGACCGTTTTAGCACAATTCAACGAAGACAAAGAAGATCTAGTTCTTACTTATGATTCTTTGTTCTAAGTTGTACTTTGGATGCTAGTTTTCTTATTTGTGAACCTATACTCTTGTTTTGTACTTGGTTTATTATTTTTTTATAAAGACTAGTTTTATTATACCATGCTTTCATCGAAACCCACATTGATGATGAGTCCGATTATGGGCTAATCGTTATCGTGGGGTTCTAGCGGATTTATTTATGGATTTCTTTAGTTGATTTGTTTCGATGCCTTAGTGTGTGGTGATTGTATGATAACCTAGTATTGGTTGTGCTTATTCGTCTTATGAGCGCCGTGAACTTATAAGATAGTTTGTTAATTCTTAATGAAGCGAAAGTGAATTTAAGGGTTTAGTTATTGCCATGCTAGCATAGGTTCATGTGTTATTGTTATGCATGACTCGTAGGTAATTTTAACAATCTTACTTGCCCTGTTTAATCATGATGGATAACTTGTGTATTAAACCGTTATGTTGTCAAATTCTATAGACATATAGGGTCTCAATATAATTGGTGTATATTCAACTTATATCTCTTTTGTGGATGTCTGGTAGTATGGTATTCGTGCAACGAAAGTTGTCGTTTATCAATTTCGTGTTATCTGATTAGTATCATCACCATTGCATGCTAAGGTTAAGAACGAAAAGGCTATTGAATGAAGTACTTAATGAAGTTTGTGTAATATATTATTCAACTCATTTTAATCTCTTTAATTAATGTTCTCTAGTATAATTCTCAATAGTTAACCGTAGTATAATCAAAACTCAATTTGTTATTCGTCTTAGCATTGAATAATATCCATATCATTGTTGTATAAGTACATAAATCACAAAGTTAATCTAAGCCTGTCCCTCTGGGAACGAACTAGAAATAATTCTATATTACTTGTGAACGCGTATACTTGCGTGAATTTTAGCGCGTGTTTAGCGACTAACAAGTTTTTGGCGCCGCTGCCGGGGACTTGCAGTGTTAACTTTTAGTTTATGTGTTTATCATCAGTGATCGTTAAAGTTCATTGACTCAGACATTTTTACTTAATTTTTTCCTTGTCGTGTTTCAGGTACTCTAGCGAGCGTGTATGCACACATGTTCGCGGGCTGGTAAGAGAACTCTGGATCAAGCCGAGGAAGAAGCTGTAGTGATTCGAAGGGAAGTTTTTAAGGACGAAGAGAAGGTAGAAGAAGAAGAGAAAGTCGAGGAATCGGCTTTAGTAGTGATGGGAGATCAAGCAGAAAATCCTAAGGCTCTGATGGACTATTCTCAGCCAAAGATCAATGATATTCACTCGAGCATCATCAGACCAGTCATCTCGGCTAACACTTTTGAGATCAAGTCAAGCACGATTCTGATGATACAGAACTCAGTTCAGTTTGGGGGTTCTCCTACAGAATACCCCAACATGCACATCAGGGATTTCATCGAGATCTGCGACACTTTCAAGTTCAATAGGGTGAATGAAGATGCTATAAAGCTGCGACTCTTCCCATTCTCTCTGAGGGATAAAGCAAAGTGATGGTTACATTCTCTACCACTAGGGTCTATCACCACATAGGAGGATCTTGCTCAAAAGTTTCTCACTAAATTATTTCCTATGGCGAAGACTGCTGCAATCAGGAATGCTCTTACTCAGTTTGCTCAACAAACTGGAGAATCTCTGTGTGAGGCTTGGGATCGATATAAGGAGATGCTAAGAAGTTCCCACACCATGGCATGCCTGACTGGATGATTATAAACTGTGTTTACAATGGATTGTGTGCTACTTCTAGACCCATGCTCGATGCAGCGTCTGGCGGAGCCTTATGGGCCAAAAGCTATAAAGAAGCTTATGAGTTGATTGAGCTCATGGCAGCTAATGAATACCAGAATCTGTTAGGTCACACAACACTATAGAAGGGGGTTGAATACAGTGTAGAATATAATCAAATCAATTAGTAACACAAGTAACAATAAACAGATGTATTCGATATAATAAACTCTGTTACAATGGAGCTGTTCTCTCTCAGTGATGAACAAATATCACGAGAGCTGCTAGGTTATAATATATAATCTTCTCGATAATGATAACACATATAGTATAAACCTATATCTGTGTTTATATAGTACACAGTTATAACATAACTACTAATTGATCCTCTAACTCTTTCTATGCATATCTTCTTTTTGTGTTAGTCTCGATCTTCTTTCCTGTAAATCAGCTTCCTTCCTTAATTGTTAGTCCTCTAGTACTTAAGTTCTGATATCCATCTTCTGATATTATATTCTGATAATCTGTCATGATATCCTTAAGTTCTGACTTCCAGTAAGTACTGATTCCAGCAAGTAATGATATTTCCTGTTTATTAAGATCTGAAAACTAAACATGAAACATATTAGACATGACATCTCAAATATATCTAACAATCTCCCCCAACTTGTAAATTGTGCAAAATATACAAGTTAATAGATTTGATGATGTCAAAAACATTTAAGTTCAAATGCAATAAGAGTTTAATAAGACTATTAACTACAACTTACAGTCCTTTTAGCTTTACCAACTTCACTGGATCAATCTGAATCCATAATGATTCTTAACAAAATCTCTTACCAGCTTGTCTTCAGCTTTCCTTAGAATTTCAACTAACTGTGCTTTGACCTGCATCAGTTCTTCATCTTTACAATCACCAATCTAATAAATGGAAGTTCTGAGAGCTTGAATTGATGTTCTTTCAAGTCCATCACCAAGTCTGATAACTCTAGGATGTGAAGAGTTTTCATTATAACATAAGCATTTTCCTTTCAGAATAACTTCCACCTTAGCAGAATTCTTCAGCATAGGAATTTCTCTTCCATCATCTTCAGTAATCATTGGTATATACTGAGAAGTCTTTGTACCAGAGATTCTGAATAGATCTCTTATAGCCTTCAAAATGTATTCTGACCATCTCCTTGTAACATCAGATTTTACTTCCAGAAGATAGTGAATATGTTGAAGTTCTCTGACAGACTTCTTTAGCACATCAGTATCAGCTAGTCTGTAAGTTAATCCATCATAGAGAAATAAAATCAATTTCTCCTTTAGATTTTCATTATCATGAGCATCTATCACGATTTGAGCAGACAACACCTTGTCAAGGTGCTTTTGTTTGATTTGTTCATATGGTTTGTCTGTCAACATGAAAGGATCTCTTAGAGTAACTTCTACTCCTGTTTGTATCTTCTCTTCATCAGAACTTAATCCAACTTTATCTCTAGGTTGCTTGGATCTCAATCCAAATGTTGCAAGTTGATTCATCAAGAGATTGGATTTTGGTTCAACTGGAGTAACTTTCTTCCATAACAGCTTCTTCTTATCAGCAATTGTCATCTTTTCCAAATTAACTTGAACAGAATTTATTGTTTCTTCTTTAGTTTGTTGTTCTTCATTCTGAACAACTTGAGAAGTGTCAGAGGTTGTTTTAGATTCTTCAATTACCTTTCTTTTCTTCAGAATTTCAACAGTTTTATTTTCTATCAAATCATCATCATGCATTGTAGTTTGATAGACTGGAATGGAAGTACTTATCTTTTTCTCAATCTTTAAAGGTTCACCAACCTTTTCTTTCCCTTTTGACTTAGGATCAATCTCAGTTTGTGATCTAGTCTTGGACTTTGAAATCTCAGATTTTGACTTTTCCCTGATCACAATGCCATTTTCCTTAGGCCTTGGAGGTTTCTTTCCATCAGAAGCTTTAGACTTAAGATTTGTCTTCTCAGCATCAAATCTAACTTCTTCCTCCTTAAGAGTTTCCAAATCCATTCCTGGATTTTGTTTTAGAAATAATCTTCTTGCTATCTCCTCATCAAGTGTCTGGATTTTAGGATTTTTATAATAAATAGTAGTCTGCTTCCCCTTTAGCTTCAGAGTTTGTAAAAACTTCTGAGAGTCTTTAGATCCTGACTGAATCAGAATATCAGAACTTGACATCAGACTTTGTTTATCAGAACTTGACTTCAGTCTTTTAGCATTCACAGCATCAGAACTTGACTTGTTCTGTGTAGAAGATTTTCCTTGATCTTTTCCTTGACCTCTACTCTTATCAGAGTTTCCCTGGTCATCACTTTTATCATCCTTTTTCTTCAGTATTTCAGTAGGTGGGCATTTGGACTTAACTACCTTCTCCCCCTTTTTGGCATCATCAGAAAGTAAGAGAGAAAGAAGAAGTTCAACTGAAGATTGGATTTCTTCCAATTGAGCTTTCTGAGAAACTTGGTCAGCTAGGACCTCATCAATTTGGGCCTATTGCTTCTCTTGAATCTTCTCAATGGCTTCAATTTTCTCTAGAGTAGGTATGATATATCTGTTCTTGTCAAGCTTAAGCTGTAGATCTAACTTATCAGCATGTTCCTTTGGTGTATCAACCTTCTCTAAAGTAGAAGAATGTAGACCTTGAAGATGTTTGGTAGATAGAGCAGTGATCTTGAGTTGTGTCTTTAAATCAGCATTTGTGAGCAACTCATCAGCTTTAGCAATATTCTCTGTCAGAATGTTAGAACTTGGAATGAAATCAGTGTCATTCCATTTCTTGGTCCACTCCACACCTCTGTGAGTATCCTCCCAAGGAATATGTAACGCCCTCCAGACCCGGGGTATAAGTCTGGGAGTTACTAGCTAATCACCAAACCTGTACAATCTGATTAACAATTAATAAAGAAATGAAACTAAACCCCTTTAACACTAACCAGGATCTTTTTAGGTTGAAGTATGAAAACAAGAATCACTAACTACTTTTATTACAAACCCAATTCAAAATCTCACAAGTTCTCTTTATTACAAACCATTGTCTAATTAGTTTTAAACTAAGTCCATCTTTTATTTAAACACACACACTAACTATCCACACTCCACCTGTTTGGGCAACTCAAAGCTTTCTTCCTGGATTAGGATCAACACCTTGGGTATGAGAGGATCCCGAGACTTTACCCGCTTCTTTACCACTCGAGTCCTGATGGGTTTCATATTCCTTCTTAACTGAAAATAATAAGGTGAATAACAACAAAAAGGGTGAGCCAAAAATTGCTCAACAAGTCCGAAAAATATAAACAGTGTTAAAGCATTTTAAATGAAACCGTAATCCCGGGTATATTTGCAAAGATATAATCCCACGAGAATAGAAAGAAGGCCATTATTGGCGAGTACAAATGAACTAAAATGGACACAAGTTCGCATCTATATTCTGTTGATCACTTAGAATATAATGCAGATCTATATCTCAATATATAGATCCAGTCGGGTACTCAGGCACTACGGCCCATGTCGAGGCACCAGTCATAACCCGGTCCTCAGGATTAAGACACACTCAATCCTCAAAATATCATTATCCAGTCCATCGCTTAGCAACCGGAACAATCGGTTTGCTTTGATATATTTTAATCACCAGAATATATCAATATCAATGTATAACCAATGGAATATGAATCAAGAATCCAAAGAAATGGAGAACTCAAGAATCGAAATGAAATATGAACAAAGGAATAGCAAGTGTGTATCAGTGATTAAGAACAAGAATCAAAGAGTGCATATGTGATAAACTTTTGAAGAAATGTCACTATTCTGAAAGTAGAATAGGGGAAAACTTGCCTTTTGCGTGACTTACTGAAATATGTCACCTTTGTCTATTACCGACTCAACCGGCCTTGCTGGCTTAACTTCTATTAGAGAAATAGACTGATTTAGTCATTTCATACTTCAATTGCATCTTGAATCGACTTCACACCGTTCCTAACATCTACCCATGCACTTATGACTGACTCATGTATTACTTATTAGCAAGTAAGACTCAATTAACCACATAATACACACAAGCACATAAGCACATAATCATTTTTATAGTTAAAATAATTTTTAGAACCAAAATCGACTCGCTGATCGCACAACTGATCGTTATTTGACTCGTTTCCCATTTTTCCGGAATTTTTCGGACTCGCCTCGGCACGCATTTCGACTGATAATCAAACAAGTAACAATGTCAACTAATTTCTAGAAGAAATTAAGCTTTAATATTATTTTTATTGAAAAGAATTCATTTTTCTGAGTCAAAAGGCTTTCGTTTCGCTCGAATCGGACTAACGGTCTAATTATTATCAATTAAACACTGATAATTCAATTTATTATTAACTATAAATAATTATTACTAATTTTTAAAACTCAAAAATAATTTTTAAATAGTTATTTAAGAAAAATCAGAAGTAAAAATGATTTTTCTATAATTTTTGGAATTAAAATGAATTTATTATGATTTATTGAAAATTATTTGATTAATTATCAAAATGATTAATCATTTTTAAATAAGTAATAAATAATTAATAAATAATAAATAAATAATAAATAATTGAGAAAATAATTCAATCTGATTTTTAGAAAATAATTCAGAATTATTTATATAAATCAATTAATTAAATAATTAATTAATCAATTTATAAAATAAATAAATCTGATTTTTTAAATTAATAAAAATTAAAAAAATTAAAAATCCAGAAACATTTGTCAGAAACCAGACATCTGACAAAACAGATCAAAACCAGGTATTTTATACGGGTCAAATGGGTCAAAATCCGGGTCGTGAAGAACATACCAGATTTTGCCCAGAATCCGGCCACCGGTGCGGATTCCGGTGAGCCATTTTCAGGCCAAAAATGGAACCGTTTGGTTCGTTTTTTGCAGGGTTTCAATCCCAAATCACTTCACCAATCTGATTCAGACCACTACATACCAAAAACATCTCAGAATCTTCATCTCCGATCAAAACCGACTTCAACTCCGGTCAAAATCCTATCTTTTGATTTTGTTAATCAAACTCAACGTTCTATCGTGCAAATCAAAGCTAAGAACACATACAATCAAAGCCCTAACCTTTCAGGAACCAAAGATTCACAGAAATCATCGAGTTGTAATTTGAAAATTCGGTATAAACCCTAAAAATCGTGAATCACTATACAAACATCGTTTGTTCAATTAAACATCATGAATCGACCCGATTTGATGAAGAAATCAGCTGGAAATCACAGTTTGATTCTCGACCCGATTTGCAGAGAAAATAATTTAATTTCTGATTTTTTAGTTTATAATTAATAATAATTAAATAAAAATTAGGCTATTTATAGTAGTAAAATTAATACCCCTAAATAAAATTAAGGCCCTAATTCTACACTTTTTAAAATTAATAGGCCCCTAATTTTATAATTTTTGAGTATTAAAATTTAATTTATAAATATTTTATATATGCAATATATATGCCAAAATTTCCCAAAAATTGTGAATATTGCAAAAATGCAAAGAAATAATATAAATGAAAGTCCTATAATTTTATAAAAATAAAAATGTGATTTTTGTGGGGTTTTTAACACCTAATGGGGCCCGGAATAGTCATTTTTCGTAAAACGAGAAAATTTATAAAATTCCTAGATGTTCAGAATAATGCGATGGTAAAAGCCGTTTGATGAAAAATAAGGCCCATTATTTTATTTGAAATACTGGATTTAAATTCATGGTTTGGGTCGTAAAACGTTTGAAATGAAAGCGATGAATGCAAAATAAAATATCTAAAAAATATCTTAAAAATACAGAAATGACACGGAATGCATATAACACGTAACAATTAGGGTTTGACAGATAATTACACGTAAATGACACATTAACATACATCATTTATTATAAAAATGATATAATACAGACGAAGATTTCCCAGACGTCACATCCTTCCCCCCTTGATAGGATTATGTCCTCAGAATCTTACTATGTAAACAAATGAGGATATTTCTCTAACATCTCACTCTCAAGTTCCCAGGTTGATTCTTCAACCATAGGATTTCTCCACAACACTCGCACTAAAAATACAGACTTATTTCTCAACACTTTCTCTCGCCGATCTAAATTTTTTACCGGCTGTTCTACAAAAGACAAATTAGGTTGGATATCTATCGGTTCATACTCGATTACATGTCTAAAATCAGGATTATATTGCTTAAGCATCGACACGTGAAACACATTGTGAATATGTTGCATATGAGGCGGTAAAGCTAATTCGTACGCAACTTTTCCCACTTTCTTCAAAATTTTAAACGGTCCGACGTATCGGGATTTCAATTTACCCTTGTTGCCAAATCTGGTCAATCCTTTCCATGGTGATATTTTGAGTATTACGTGTTTTCCTTCCTGATAATCCATATCTTTCCGTGCTTGATCTGCATATTTGCGTTGCATGTTTTGTGCTGCATCTAATCATTTTCGGATAAGTTCGATCTTTTCTTTAGTTTGTTGGATTAATTCTGGACCCAAAATCTTGCGTTCTCCAACTTCATCCCAATATACTGGTGATCTGCACTTTCTTCTGTATAATGCTTCGTATGGTGGCATTCCAATGCTGGCGTGATAGCTGTTATTGTAGGAAAATTCCACCAAAGGTAAATGCTCATCCCAACTACCTTCAAAATCAATCGCACAAACTCGTAGTATGTCTTCAATTGTTTGGATAGTTCTTTCACTTTGCCCAACGATTTGCGGATGATAAGCGGTACTCATGTTTAATTGTGTTCCAAGACATTCTTGAAATTGTATCCAAAATCTTGAGTTGAAACGGGGATCTCGATCAGACACGATAGATATTGGAACTCCATGTCGCATCACAATTTCCTTGAGATACAAGTGCACTAGCTTGTCGAGTGAAAATCTTTCGTTAATCGATAAAAAATGTGCCGACTTCGTGAGTCTATCAACAATCACCCATATCGCATCATGATTTGCTTTAGTCCTTGGTAGTCCTACCACAAATTCCATCGCTAAATGTTCCCATTTTCATTCTGGAATGTCTAACAGTTGTAATAATCCGCTCGGACGTTGATGTTCCGCTTTGACTCTCTGGCATGTGTAGCATTTACTTACCCATTATGTTATTTCCTTCTTCATCTTCGGCCACCAAAAGTTTTCCTTCAGATCACGATACATTTTTGTGCTCCCTGGATGAATGGAATACTTCGAAAGGTGCGCATTTCACAATATTTCTTCTTTTAATTCTGCCACGTTAGGGATCCAGATTCTCGATGCAAAGCGTAGAATTCCTTCATTATCCTTTTGAGTTGTGATTTCTTCTCCCGTTAAGTCGTCATCCTGACTCATCACTTCTTCTTGACAGCGGCGAATTTTCTCTAACAACTCTGGTTGAAAAGTAATAGCGTAGATAGCTTCTGTAGATTCATTGGGAACACGAATTTTGATTTCCAACTTGTCAAATTCCTGAGCTAATTCTTCGCATGAAGTTAACAAATTCAATCTTTCCTTCCGGCTCAACGCATCTGCCACAACATTTGCTTTCCCTGGATGATAATTGATCGTAACATCGTAATCTTTAATCAATTCCATCCATCGACGTTGACGCATGTTCAGTTCTTTTTGCGTAAAAATGCACTTCAGACTTTTATGATCTGTGTAGATTTCGCACTTTTCACCGTAGAGATAGTGTCTCCAAAGTTTCAACGCAAATACGATCGCTGCTAATTCCAGGTCATGCGTAGGATACTTCTGCTCATGGGGTTTAAGCTGTCTCGAGGCATATGCAATGACGTTACCGTACGGCATCAATTCACATCCTAGTCCACGATACGAAGCGTCACTGTAAATGACGAAATTCCCATGCTCGTCTGGCAATACTAGTACCGGTGCGGTTACTAACCGATTCTTCAACTCTTGAAAACTTTCTTCACATTTATCATTCCATACGAACTTTTCTGTTAGGTCACACACACTGTAGAAGGGGGTTGAATACAGTGTATAGCACAATCAAATCGAATACAAAGAACACAAGTAACAGAAAACAAACTTTATTAAACTCTGTTACAATACAGAACTGTCCTCTCTCAGTGATGAATAAATATCACGAGAGCTGCTAGGGTTACAATGAATAATATTCTCGATAATGATAACACTTGTAGTGTAAATCCTATGTCTGTGTTTATATATCACACTGTTACAAGATAATCGCTAATTGATATTTAATATAATTCTGCTTCCTAAAATATATTAATCTGTTATCTTTTCTTCCAAGTATTCCATTCTTCATAGAATTCCTTCTTCATGCATATCTCTTCTTACGTTTGTCTTGATCTTCTTTCCTTTCAATCAGGCGCCTTCCTTATCTGAAAGTTTCCTTTAAGTCCTGCTATTATCTCTTGGTAAATATCTCCTGAACCTTAAGTACTGATAACTTAAGTTCTGATTTCAGTATAAGTGCTGATTTCAGTTAAGTACTGATTTATCATGTTTAAGTAAGATCTGAAAACTAAACATAAATCATATTAGACATGACATTATCAAATATATCTAACAATCTCCCCCAACTTGTAAATTAGCATAATATACAAGTTTAACAGATATTTGATGATGTCAAAAACATTAAGTACAAATGCATGATAATTTGACTAGATAACTATAACTTACAGTCCTTAAAGCTTTACCAACCTTAACTTCTGATAACAACTTCAGTCTGTATACATATCAGAATTTGAGCAGTTGTAGATCTTGACTTGGTTTCACTTTCTGATCTCTTCGATGTGAGGAGTTGTTCTGAGATAGTTCTTTAACAAACATCTCTCAGCATATCTGAGTTCATCAATCATCCTCCTTTTAGCATCTTTGAGTTCTGCATTATCTTCACTAGTTTGAAAGATAGCATATCTGAGATCATTAATTTTTGCTTTTCTCAACTCCTGATCTAGTCTTATGACATAGGCTTTGTCAGACTCTAGATTGAATTCAAGTCCCTTAATACCAAGATATGTTCTGATCGTTGCAGTATTAGGCTTCATATCAACAACATCACCCTTGTGATCTCTGTACTTGGGATAGTATGTGTTGTCAGACTTTACAGAATAAAGCCTTTTCTGTCTCTGAATTTGAGTCTTCAAATAGTTTGCAGCACTTTCTGTTATTATGTCATTCACTTGAAGTAAGAATAAAACATGTTCTAGTTCCTTAAAATACTTCAGTGGTATAGCATTTTCCCTTATATGGTAAACCCTTCCATCTGTCATGAAATATAACAAGATGTGTTCTTTGAAGAAGGTATGGTAGACTATCTATACAGATTCTAGTTGATTCAATCTTTCAGGAGTTGCTCCAACACCTGGTTCACTTAAGGAAGTTGGATCATTGTTTGTGTTCTGCACTCTTCTTTCATCAGCACTACCCAATCCAGATTTATCTCTTGTTTCCTTTCTAGTAACCACTCTTGCTTCAAAACCACTTGATGTAGTCTTCAAAGGTTGAGTCTGTTTGGCTTTAGTGAATCCTGGTAGGAGTAACTTTGAGGATTTAACATGAGCAATGTCAGAGGTTTCCTTTGACTTATCTTCTGATATCAAGCCAACTTGAGCTAAGTCAGAGGTTGCTTGCTTCATTGTTATATCAGAACTTACTATATCTTTACTCTGAACAACTTGAGCTATGTCAGAGGTTGTCTTAGAAATCTTCTTTGAAGTCAGAGTAAGATCAGCATCTTCAACATAAATTTCTTCATCCATAGGAGGCACATAAACCTTTACAGGTTCACCAACTTTTTCTTTGCCCTTGGACCTTTGATCTATCTGCAATTGTGATTTGGCCTTGGTTGCCACAGGATTTGTCCTTTCTTTTATCATAATGCCTTTAGCCGTAGGAAGTTTCTTTTTAACAACAGAAGCTTCAGATTTGGAGTTGACCTTTTCTAACTTAAGTCTAGCTTCTTCTTCCATTAGACTCTCAAAGTCCATTCCTGGATTTTCTTTCAGAAATAACTGTCTTGAAATTTCTTCATCAAGATCCAAAAGTTCATCAGAACTTATCCTTTTACCAGTATCAGAAGTTATTCTTCTCCCAGTATCAGAACTTGTTCTATGACTTGTAGTTCCAGCTCTACTTGATGAGAGGCCTCCACCTTGACCATGACCTCCACCCATTCCAGAGTTTCCCGGGTCACTACCATCATCCTTTTTCTTCAGTGTCTTAATAGGTTTGCATTTGGACTTAATTACTTTCTCCCCCTTTTTGGCATCAGCAGGTAAAAGAAGAGAGAGAAGCAATTCCACTGAGGATTGGATCTCATTGAGTTGAGATTGCTGAGAAGCTTGATTTTTCAAAATTTCATCAATCTGAGACTGTTGCTTCTCTTGGGTTTTCTCAATATTGGTAATTTGGTCAAAGAAAGGTTTGAAAAACCTTTTCTTGTCCAGCTTGACAAGTGTATCTTGTTGTATTAAGGATTCTTGAATCTTGTCCACTTTGGCCTGAGTTACAGACTGTTGACCTTGAAGGTGCCTTGTAGTAAGTTCAGTAACTCTTAGTTGTGTCTTGAAATCTTCATTGACTAACAACTCATCAGCTTTTGCCAAATGATCAGCAAGAATATTTTCTGTAGGAACAAAGGTAACTTAGTTCCACTCCTTAGTCCACTCCTGTCCTTTAGGAGTTTCACTCCAAGGTACTGGTGCTTCCCCTGTAACAAACTTTTTGACTATTTCAGCCTTTAAAGGAGCTTGCAGAGGTGCATGTCCAGAAGGACCAGCTGCATCAGCATCTAAATTTATAGCAGCATTACCAATAGCATCAATATTTGCAGCATCAGAACTTACAGAGTCAACAGTTTCAACATCTTCTGATAAAAGAACAATATGAGAAGCTATGGATGCTTCAACATCATCCTCTAAGGACTGATCTCCAACTAAGTTCTGATCAACATCCATACTCTGATGCTCACGTAAAATCTGATCTTCAGTATCTAGATGCAGAGAAGGTGTTGTAGGAAATTCTGGATGAAAATCAGCATCAGGAATTGGTGTTGTTGGTGGAGTGACTTGAGTTGTTGGAGCTTCTAGATGCAAAACTTGAGGCACTTCCAAGTTATGAATGTCAATTTCATCACTTGGCCCCTGGGTATCAGCATTTATTGGAGATACTGGAGGTGTAGGAATGTGAGTGGATTCTTGCTCATGTAGTGGTGAGTGATGAGTAGCATGAGGGTCTGAATCAGCACTAGGAGAATTGTGAGCTTCAACAGGGTCTTGTGAGATCAGAGATTCCTAATCCCCTTCCTTAGCTGCTGCTTCCATTCCTTTACCAGAATCTTCAGGCCTTTTTGCCAATGTTTTGAATCTTTTAGTTTTTAAGGTAACTGTAGGAGCTTTATCATCAAAATTATGCTTTCTAAGCCTTTTTAGAGGCCTAGAACTCCCAATATCATCATCCTTCTGAGAAGAGACCTTCTCAGCTTCTTTAACAACAGGTCTTGTTACAGGAACCTGTTCCTCAACATCTGATTCATCTCGCAGAATGAATCTCCTTCTCTTCTGTTGTGTCTGAGGTACTTTCTTAGTCCTCTTAGGTTTGGAAGATGAAGGCTGCACTGTAGGTTCTGATGGTTGAGGTTGAGAAGTTTGTGGTGGTTGAGTAGAGGTGGTAGGTGCTGATGGATGAGGTTCAGATGGTTGAACATCAGGATATAATGCAGTGTACTTAACAAGATCATAGGTTATTAAGGCTTGTTTGACAGATAAAGGAATTAAGAGGGGTTTTAACACAGCCTTCTTATTATCAGTAGATAATAAGTCAGTAAAAGTTCTTTTAGCTATTCTGAATGATGAAATTAATTCACCATAACCTTGGGGCTTATTATCACAACAGAAACTACAAATAAGCTGACAGAATCTAGCAAAATAAATAGTAAATCTATCTTCATTCATTCTGTCCCCAATAAAACCTAAGACATCACTTGCATAGTCAAAATCAGTGTGATTTATGAGAGCATACCCGATTTGTTGGCTGAATATGGGAATTGCATCAAAATTGGAACATTTGTTTGCAAAGGCTTTAGTTATGCAATCAAAGAAGAAACTCCATTCCCTCTTAATGAAAGATCTCTTCAACTGGCTCAGCTTTGCCAATGTTCTTTCATATCCCAGACTGGCCATCATGTTTTGAAGAACTGGCTCGTCAACAGTAGAGTAAACACAGTTCTCAGGTAGCTGCAGTGCTTGTCGAACCGTAGATAAAGTCACAACATACTCATCCTCCCCAGATAAAAAAATGATACTTGGGGACCCTTGAGCACCATCATCATCATACACACCGCTTCTTCAGAACTCCAGTACTTGAGTACCAGAAACTGCTTCGGGTTGAGTCAGAGCATACCCAATATCAGAACTAGCAAGAAAGTCCTGAATGAAATGAAGTTCAGAGGGTGCTTTTGACTTGCTAAGAATAGCAGAGAAGTTATTGGGAACAAACGTTGCTCCATCGAAGATTATGTCCTTTGGTGCCATGTAAATTCGTGAGAAAGAAGATTGCCTGTAAGGTGTTTGAGAAAATGTCTGTATGAAAAATCGTCAGTAGATGAGAGAGAATAGAAGTAAAGAGAGAGAGAGAGATAAAATATGAAAGTAAATAAAAGATTTTACAATTTTTTCTCTCTTTTACTTATACACGGTAGAAAAAGTAACCGTTGGGACACCTGCCAGACATGCAGCAGTAAAAGATAATTAATGGACACGTGTATTCAGTAATCATTACTTATTACATGCATTTTTTCAAGGAAAAACCGTTCCACTTACCAAGTAATCCCATTAATCAAGGTAGTTCAGTTTTATTTTTAAAATTTAAAACTATTCCCACTTAAAAAATTACTGTGCATAGACGTGTACCACTAACCCAAATTATATTGACTGTTAATATCTCACCCAAACATATTCTGATTTTAAATAAGACTGTTTCAGATTTTAACCACAAATAAGTCAAGTAAAGAATCAGAGTGTAATATCAGAACTTAAACTTATATCAAAACTTAACAGTCATCAGAACATGATTTCTTAACTCGAAAAATGAATGCCTATTTCTGTAGTTCTTCACACAAATTCTGATTTCATTTCTTCAGAACTTAATCGTCAGAACTTCCATCATAACTTGTCCTTAAAATTTATGTAACTGACACTTAAATGTTCATCTAAAATACCATTTATCACCACAGTAATTTTCATCATTCATATGGAGTGTATGTGTGTGCAATAAGCTAAATATCAGATAAAGATTAAAGTCTGATTCACTTCAGTACATCTTAGAAATAAGGCATAACTAAGAACTTTGCTCAAAATCTGTCATGATTCTGAAGTCTACTTTAGAGTGAGTTCATGCATGAGTCCACCTCAACTGTTTTGTGCTTATTTTATACATCTTTTGAAATTCCATTTTACAGTGGCTTCTCAGTGTAAGTGAGTCACGACTGCTTTTCAGAATTTATGCTATTATTAGAGTATTTCTCCAGTAATCATAAAGTGTGAAAAGTCACCAAGAAAAATATTTATTTTTGCTTTTCTGATGCATATTACTTAATACCAGCAATGCACTTGGGTCTTCCCTTCCACAGTTTTGTTTTACTCTAGATCTCAAAGGAGTACCTGATTTTTATTTCTTTTTCTTTTCCTTTTCTTTTGATAAATGGGGCTTATCAACACTTAGTACATTCACAAGATTTACTAACATCAGAACTTAACAGATGAGAAGCATTATTCTAGTTTTTGACTTAGTAATAAAATAGACAATGTAAACGTAACTAAGCTCAATATCAGAATTTGCTTGTGTCAACAGATTTCCACATAAACAATTACTTCAAACATGGGATTTATTAGTATATTAAAGACTACTAGGTCAGCATCTAGCATATTTATCCTCATTGGATTGAATAATCACAGAAACATTCATATCACTATCAGAGTTTAGAAATTCACATCAGACAACAATCAGTACTTAAGCAATTTTTAATTAAGCACAGAATACACAAAGATAGTAATATCTATAAATACTGATCATAAAGTCTGATGCATAAGAGCAAAAACTAAGCAGATTTAGAGAAAGAACCTGAAACCATTCCAAGTTCATTTACCAATCTTGTAAAAGTAGCTTCACACAGTGGTTTTGTGAAGATATCTGCTAGTTGTTGATCTGTTGGAACAAAGTGCAATTCCACTGTACCTTCATCCACATGTTCCCTTATGAAGTGGTACCTTATGCTGATGTGCTTTGTCATTGAGTGTTGAACTGGATTACCTGTCATAGCAATTGCACTTTGATTATCACAGTAAATAGGGATTTTAAAATATGTTAACCCATAATCCAGTAACTGATTCTTCATCCAAAGAATCTATGTACAACAGCTTCCTGCAGTAATGTACTCTGCTTCTGCAGTTGATGTGGAAATTGACTTTTATTTCTTGCTAAACCAAGAAACCAATCTGCCTCCAAGAAATTGGCAGCTTCCACTTGTGCTTTTCCTGTCAATTTTGCAACCTGCAAAATCTGCATCTGAGTAACCTATTAGCTTAAAGTCTGATTCTCTAGGATACCACAATCCTAGATCAGTTGTTCCCTTAAGATACTTGAAAATTCTTTTCACAGCTGTTAAGTGAGTTTCTCTTGGATCTGCTTGAAATCTTGCACAAAGACAGGTAGCATACATGATATCAGGTCTACTAGCAGTTAGATAGAGTAGAGATCCAATCATACCTTTGTAATCAGTAATATCTACTGATTTACCAGTATCCTTATCCAATTTTATTGCAGTGGCCATGGGAGTGGATGCACTTGAACAATCTTGCATTCCAAATTTCTTCAGCAAATTTCTGGTGTACTTGGTTTGACAAATAAAAGTGCCTTCTTCATTCTGCTTGACTTGAAGGCCCAGAAAATAGCTAAGTTCCCCCATCATACTCATTTGATATATTGACTGCATTAGTTTGGCAAACTTCTTACAAAGTCTGTCATTTGTAGAACCAAAGATGATATCATCAACATATATCTGAACCAAAAGTAAGTCCTTTCCATGGTTGAGGTAGAATAGAGTTTTGTCAATAGTTCCTCTGTTAAATCCACTTTCCAGAAGAAAATGAGCTAAAGTCTCATACCATGCTCTTGGAGCTTGCTTAAGGCCATTGTTAGGTCACACACACACTGTAGAGGGGGTGAATACAGTGTATAGTACACTCAAATCGAACTTAAAGAACTTGAGTAACAGAAAACAAACTTTATTGAAACAATAAACTCTGTTACAATATGAAACTGTTACCTCTCAGTGATGAACAAATATCACGAGAGCTGCTAGGGTTATAAAGAATAATAACTTCGATAATGATAACACTTATAGTGTAAACCCTATGCCTGTGTTTATATACTACACAGTTACAAGATAATCACTAATTGATATGGAATATAATTCTGCTTCCTAAAATATATCAATCAGATATCTTCTATTCCAAGTATTCCATTCTTCACGGAATTCCTTCTTCATGCATATCTCTTCTTATGTTTTATCTCTATCTTCTTTCCTTTAATCAGCTACTGTCCTTATCTGATCGTCCTTCAGCACTTAAGTTCTGATATCTATCTTCTGATGATTATCTCCTGATAATATAAGTACTGATATCCTTAAGTCCTGACTTCCAGTATAAGTACTGATCAACAGTTAAGTACTGATCTATCCTGTTCACACAAGATCTAAAAGCTAAACATAAAACATATTAGCCATGACATTATCAAATATATCTAACAATCTCCCCCAACTTGTAAATTAACAAAATATACAAGTTAAACAGATATTTGATGATGTCAAAAACATTAAGTACAAATGCATGAGAAATAGACTAGATAACTACAACTTACAGTCCTTAAAGTTTTACCAATTTCAACTTCTGATAACAACTTCAATCTGCATAAATATCAGAATTTAAGCAGTTGTAGATCTTCGACTTGGCTTCATCAACTTCTGATCTCTCTGATGTCAGGAGTTGTTCTGAGATAGTTCTTCAACAAACATTTCTCAGCATATCTTAGTTCATCAATCATTCTCCTTTTAACACCTTTAAGCTCGGCAGTATCTTCACCAGTTTGAAAGATTGCAGCTCTGAGATCATTAATCTTTGCTTTCCTTAACTCCTGGTCTAGTCTCATGACATAAGCTTTGTCAGATTCAAGATTGAATTCAAGTCCCTTAATACCAAGATACGTTCTGATCTGTGCAGTATTAGGCTTCATATCAACAATATCTCCATTGTGATCTCTGTACTTTGGAACATATCTGCTGTCAGACTTAACAGAATAAAGCCTTTTCTGTCTCTGAATCTGTTCTTTTAAGTAGTTTGCAGCAGTCTCTGTTATTCTGTCATCCACTTGAAGTAAGAAAAGTACATGCTCCAATTCTTCAAAATACTTCAAAGGAATGGCATTTTGTCTTATATGATAAACCCTACCATCTGTCATGAAATACAACATGATGTATTCTTTCAAGTAGGTATGGTAAACCATCTGTACAGATTCTAGTTGATTCAATCTCTCAGGAGTTGCTCCAATACCTGGTTCACTCAAGGAAGTTGGATAATCGGTAGTGTTGTATACTCTTCTTTCATCAGCACTTCCCAATCCAGTTTTATCTCTAGCTTCCTTTCCAGTAACTACTCTTGCTTCAAAACCACTTGGAGTAGTCTTCAAAGATTGAGTCTATTTTGCTTTAGTGAATCCTGGTAGGAGTGTTTTAGATCTATTTTCTGATATCAAGTTAACTTGAGCACTGTCAGAGGTTACTTGCTTCTTCTGAATATCAGAACTTACAATTTCTTGACTCTGAACAACTTGAGCCATGTCAGAGGTTGTTTTAAGAACTTTTCTTGAAGTCAGAGCAAGATCATCTTTTCCATCAGTAATTTCTTCTTCCTCAGGAGGTACATAAGGCTTGATAGGTTCACCAACCTTTTCTTTACCCTTGGATCTTGGGTCTATCTGTGGTTGTGATCTAGCCAAAGTTTCTTCAGTATGTATCCTTTCTTTGATCACAATGCCTTTAGGTTTTGGAAGTAACTTTTTACCAGAAGCTTCAGATTTAGATGTGACTTTCTCTGATTTAAGTTTGGCTTCTTCTTCCTTTAAACTTTCCAAGTCCATCCCTGGATTTTCTTGAAGAAATAACTGTCTTGACATTTCCTCATCAAGATCTAGAAGTTCATCAGAACTTATCCTTTTACCAGCAGCAGAACTTATTCGTTTCCCAGTATCAGAACTTGTTCTGTGACTAGCTTGTCTTGATGTAAACCTTCTACCTTGACTATGACCACTACCCATTCCAGAGTTTCCTTGGTCATCTTTTCCATCATCCTTTCCTTGCAGTGTCTTGTTGGTTTTGCATTTGGACTTAATTACCTTCTCCCCCTTTTTGGCATCAGCAGGTAATAAAAGAGAGATAAGTAGTTCCACTGAGGTCTGGATTTCAGTAAGTTGCGATTGCTGAGAAGCTTGATTTGTCAGAATTTGATCAATCTGAGCTTGTTGCTTCTCTTGAGTTTTCTCAATATAAGCAACCCTGTCAATGGTAGGTTGGAAGAACTTTTTCTTATCAATTTTCCAAACTTGTTCCTGTTTGATAAAGTTCTCCTGAATCTTGTGTAGCTCTGCATGAGTGTTGGAATGAAGACCTTGTAGATGTTTAGTACTCAATGCAGTGACTCTAAGCTGGGTTTTAAAATCATCAGAATGTAACATTTCATCAGCTTTAGTCAAGTGTTCAGCAAGATGTAAAGCATTTGGAACACATGAAACTGAGTTCCATTCCTTAGTCCACTCCTGACCTGCAGGAGTTTCACTCCAAGGTACTGGTGCATCCCTGATAACAAACTCCTTTACCAGTTCAGACTTAGGAAGAGTCAGTGGAGGAGTATGTCCTGAAGGACCTGCTTCATCAGCATCTACAGTTGTAGCAGCCTCACCAGTATCTCCAACATTTGCAGCATCAGAACTTAGAGAATCAGTATCTTCTGATAAGACAACAGTGTGAGTAGCAATGGAGGCTTCAGCATCCTCTAATTGCTGATCTGATACTAAGTTCTGATCAACAGCCATATCCTGATGCTCACCTAAAATCTGATCATCAGCATCTTGATGCAGAGAAGGTGTTAGTGATAACTCAGGAGTTTGAACAGCATCAGTAACAGGTGTTGTGGAAGGATTATTTGCTGTTGGAGCTTCTAAGAAAAGTATTTCAGGCACAACCAGGTTCTGAATATCAATTTCAGCACTTGTGCCTGGATCAACAAGAGACACAGAAGGTGAATTAGCCTTATCAGATACAGGTTCCTGAGATGGAGTTGATGGAGAAGAAGTGACTGGAGCAAATTCCTTGTCTTGTGAGATCAGAGATTCCTGATCCCCTTCCTTAGCTGCTTCCTCCTTATCATCTGAAACTGGCCTTTGTGCCCTCTGTTTCTTGTACTTCCTTGTTGATTTGGATTCCTTGGGAGTTTCAGGAATCGTCATACGTCTAAGCCTCTTGAGAAGCCTAGAACCCCCAATTGCAGAATCCTTCTGAGAAGTTGCCTTCTCAGCTTCATTTACCACAGGTTCTGAAGAGGGAATCTGATCCTCAGAATCTGATTCATCTCTCAAAGTAATGCTCCTCCTCTTTTGAGGTGTTTGAGGAACAGTCTTTGTTCTCTTTGGCTTAGAGGATGTAGGTTTCACAGTAGGTGCTGAAGAAGAAGGTTGAGCAGTCTGTGAAGTGGAGAGATAGGATTTGAGATAAGTTCTGAGGGTAAGTTGAGTAGAATGAGAGGTAGGTACTGAGGTTGATGGATTTTGGTTATGGTGAGTTGGTTGAACATTTGAGTAAACAGATTTGTAAGTAGCAGGATCAGCATTTACCAGAATCTGTTTCACAGACTGAGGAATCTGTAATTGTCTCACCATTGATTTCTTTGTGTCAGCATTTATCAGGTCGTTAAAGTACCTTTTTGCAACCTTAAAAGGTGGGGTTTGAGTGCTGACTAACTGGGGTTCAGCAGTACAATACGTATAAATAAGTTGACAGAATCTAGCAAAATAAACAACATCTCGATCCTCTGTCATCCTATCCCCAATAAAACCAATTATTCTAGTTGCAAAATCAAAATGAGTTTGATGGATAATAGCATACCCGATGTGCTGACTTAGAATTGGGATGGCATCAAAATTTGAACACTTGTTGCCAAAAGCCTTGGTGATGCAATCGAAGAAGAAACTCCATTCTCTTCTGATATTAGCCCGTTTCAACTGTCCAAGTTTCGTCAGACTCTTTTCATATCCCAAATCAGTCATTAACCCCCGAAGTTCTGATTCCTCTGGTATAGAGAAGGTACAATCTTCTGGAAGATGTAATGCTCTTCGTACTGTACCAGGAGTGACTACATAGGATGAATCACCCACTTGGAAGATAATACTGGGAGTTCCTCATTTACCACCATCATCAAAAACTCCAGTCCGCCAGAATCGCAGAACTTGTTGACTTGAAAATAATTCAGGCTGAGTTAAGGCGTACCCAACCTCACTATGTGCAAGAAGATCTTGCACAAAGTGCAATTCAGATGGAGCTTCAGCATGATCAAGAATTGCAGCATAGTTGTTTGGAACAAACTTTGCTCCATCAATGATTAAATCCTTTGGTGCCATGTGAAAAAATATTGAGATTCAAGTATGCCTGTTAGGTGTTTGAGATAATGTCTGTATGAAAAACTAACGTGAGAAAGAATGAGAAAGAGAGTAAAAGTAAGAAGAGAGATAAAGTATAAAGAAAATAAAAGATTAAAGAAATCTTCTCTCTGTTGTTCTTATACTCTGAAAAAAAATGTTACTGTTGGACACCTGTCAGACATGCAGTAATAACGGATAGTTACTGGGCTCGAGAAAACAGGAATGATTACTTACCCAGTTGCCTTGTTTCAAGGAAAAACCGTTCCATTTATCAAGAGACACAGTTTTAATTCAAAATTTAAACCGTTAGCACTGATTGCATTATTTTTCACTGCAACATTAATATTCTGAAAATGAATCATGTTAAAAATGACCGAGATAATTTTGATGAATAAGTGCTGACAAAGAATCAGAACTTAAATAAAGACAAAATTTAAATGGTCATCAGAATATCAAGCAGGATTTAACAACACAAGATAAAATAACTCAGAGACAAAATCTTGAAGTAAAAACAGTTTTCATTAATATATCAAGTCAATACATATATGAAATAGAAAGTACATCAATACAAGATTTTCCCTAAGCTGCTAATCCTAACGTCAACAGCTTTAGTCCTAGCTAAATAGCCTGACAAAGCTGAGGATGAAGAAGAACATGAAGAAGACGAGATTAAGTCATCTTCCTCTTCCTATCTTCGACGAACAAGATGGCGAGTCGTATGATTCGCTCTTGCTGACGGATAGCTTCCCGCCTTTCCTCCTCCAATCGCTCTAGATGGCAATGGTAGTCCATATAGAAGAATAGGAGGTGAGTTAGCACCTCCTGTGGGACAGAATCCCAGATCTCCTCAGGAATGGTTGTTACATGCCACTCCTGCTGCCAGTCGGCACAACTGAGCTCCATTGTGAAGGTTTGTGTGTTCAAAAACATGTTGTATCGAACCATTGTGTTTTTGACAGAAGAAGGAAGATAAGTGTGTGAGAAGAATGTGATGGAAAGACTGATGTGAAGTGGTTGTTTATATAGGCAAAAGAATGCCAAGAGACGCAAAGATATTTAATGCTGACAGGTAGAATTAATTCTACCTCGTCTCCCTAGACTTTGAAAAAGAATAACAGTCATTGGAAAGAGGAATCATGGTCTAGACCGCACAAGACACAAGAAACAGTGGACTGTTCAAGTACAAAACCATTAATCCTAATCATAGTGACTATTAATCTTCCACTTCAACATATGCGAGTACAAACTGAGACTGTTATTAAATTTCATTCAAAGATAAGTCAAGTAAAGAATTAGACTGGAATATCAGAACTTAGACTTATATCAGAACTTAACAGTCATCAGAACATAATTTCTTAACTCGAAAAAGGAATGCCTATCTTAGTAAGTCCTCATACAAGTTCTAAGTTATATTTTTCAGAACTTAATCATCAGAACATGCAACCAGAACTTGTCCTCAGAATTTGTGCAAAGTGACACAATGACTGTTTATTCAAAACAACACAGACCACCACAGTAACTTTCATCATTCTTATGGAGTGATTAGTGTGTGCATTAAGCTAAATAACAGACAAAGAGTAAAGTCTGATTCACTTCAGTACATCTTAGAAATAAGGCATAACTAAAATTTTTCTAAAGAGCTGTCATTATCCTGAAACCTATTGATGAATGAGTTCATGCTTGAGTCCACCTCAACTGTTTTGTGCTAATTTTATGCATCTTTTGAAATTCTATTTTACAGTGGCTTCTCAGTGTAAGTGAGTCACGACTGTTTATCAGAATTTATGCTATTATCAGAGTATTTCTCCAGTAATCATAGAGTGTGAAAAGTCACCAAGAAAATATTTTGCTTTTCTAATGCATATTTACTTAATACCAGCAATGCACTTGGGTTGTCCCTTTCACATTTTTACTCTAGATCTCAAAGGAGTACCTGATTTTATTATTATTATTTTTTTTTTATAAGAGAGGTCTATCAGCACTTAGTACATTCAGCAGTTTTACTAGTATCAGAACGTAACAGATGAGTAGCATTATTCTAATTTGTGACTTAGTAATAAGATACACAAAGTAAACTTAACTAAGCTCAGTTATCAGAATTTGCTAGTGTCATAAGATTTCCACTGAAATAATTACTTCGTCCATGGAATCATTTGTTTATTGAAGATTACTAGGTCAGTATCTAGCACAGTTATCCTCATAGGATTGAATAGGTACTAGAACAAACATATCACTTATCAGAGTTTAGAAACATATATCAGACAACAGTCAGTACTTAAAGACATTTATCAATTAAGCACAGAATACACAATGAGATTAATTCTGTAAATACTGAGCATAAAGTCTGATAACACAGAACAAGTCTAAGCAGATTTAAAGAAAGAACCTGAAACCATTCCAACTTCATTTACCAATCTTGTAAAAGTAGCTTCACATAATGGTTTTGTGAAGATATCTGCCAACTGTTGATCTGTGGGAACAAAATGCAATTCCACTGTACCTTCATCCACATGTTCCCTGATGAAGTGGTACCTGATGCTGATGTGCTTTGTCATTGAGTGTTGAACTGGATTACCTGTCATAGCAATAGCACTTTGATTATCACAGTAAATAGGGATTTTGAAATATGTTAACCCATAATCCAGTAACTGATTCTTCATCCAAAGAATCTGTGCACAACAGCTTTCTGCAGCAATATACTCTGCTTCTGCAGTTGATGTGGAAATTGACTTTTGTTTCTTGCTGTACCAAGAAACCAATCTGCCTCCAAGAAATTGGCAGCTTCCACTTGTGCTTTTCCTGTCAATTTTGCAACCTGCAAAATCTGCATCTGAGTAACCTATTAGTTTAAAATCTGATTCTCTAGGATACCATAATCCCAGAGCAGCTGTTCCTTTAAGATACTTAAAGATTCTTTTTACAGCTGTTAAGTGAGGTTCTCTTGGATCTGCTTGAAATCTTGCACAAAGACAGGTAGCATACATGATATCAGGTCTACTAGCAGTTAGATAGAGTAGAGAGCCAATCATACCTCTGTAGTCAGTAATATCTACTGATTTACCGGTATCCTTATCCAGTTTTGTTGCAGTGGCCATTGGAGTGGATGCACTTGAACAATCTTGCATTCCAAATTTCTTTAGCAAGTTTCTGGTGTACTTGGTTTGACAAATAAAAGTGCCTTCCTCATTCTGCTTGACTTGAAGGCCCAGAAAATAGCTAAGTTCCCCCATCATACTCATCTGATATCTTGACTGCATTAGTTTGGCAAACTTCTTGCAAAGTTTGTCATTTGTAGATCCAAAAATGATATCATCAACATAAATCTGGACCAGAAGTAAGTCATTTCCATGGTTGAGGTAGAACAGTGTTTTGTCTATTGTCCCTCTGTTGAATCCACTTTCCAGAAGAAACTGAGCTAAAGTCTCATACCATGCTCTAGGAGCTTGCTTAAGTCCATAAAGTGCTTTATCAAGCCTGTAGATATAATCTGAATGTTTGGTATCTACAAAACCTGGAGGTTGTTCAACATATACCTCTTCCTCCAATTCTCCATTGAGAAAATCACTTTTCACATCCATTTGAAAGACAGTAAACTTTTTGTGAGCAGCATAAGCCAAAAATATCCTTATGTCTTCTAACCTAGCAACTGGTGCAAATGTTTCATCATAATCAATTCCCTCCTGTTGAGAATATCCTTTTGCAACCAGCCTTGCCTTATTCCTTGTAATTATGCCATCACTGTCAGTTTTGTTTCTGAATACCCACTTTGTACCAACAACAGATCTATTCTTTGGTCTTGGCACTAGGGTCCAGACTTTGTTTCTTTCAAATTCATTCAACTCTTCCTGCATTGCTTGCACCCAATCAGCATCTTGAAGAGCTTCTTCTACTTTCTTTGGCTCAGTCTGAGAGAGAAAAGAATTGTATAGACACTCATTTGAAGTACCTGTTCTAGTTCTGACACCTGCATCAGGATTTCCAATTATCAAATCAGGTGTATGTGATTTTGTCCACTTCCTTGCAGATGGAATGTTTTCTCTAGAACTGGATGCTCCCCCATGATCCATGCTATCTTCATTTTCATTTTCTGATGCTCCCCCTGAAACTATGCTCTCTGAGTTGGATTCTTCAGTATTTAGATTTTCAGCACTATCAGAACTTGGCTTATCAGAACTTGACGAATCAGAACTTGAAGAGCCAGATGCATGTTCTGATGTTTCTTGAGATGTGATAGGATCTTGAGTATGCTCCCCCTGCATAGGTGCATCTTCCTTTAACGTAGTCACCACAGTTTCAATAACATCAGAGTTTAATCCGTCAGAGTTTGTAGTATCAGGACTTAGACTGTCAGGTTTTTCAGTATCAGAATATGAGTCTTCATTTTCAAATTTCAGCTGATCATGGTCAACGAAATCTTTAAGACCAGTGATCTTCTTGTCATCAAAAGAGACATTGATAGATTCCATGATCACTTTTGTTCTCAAATTATAGACTCTGAAGGCTTTTGTGGAAAGTGGATATCCAACAAAGATTCCTTCATCAGCTTTTAGATCAAACTTTGATAGCTGTTCAGGATGAGTCTTGAGAACAAAACACTTGCATCCAAATACATGAAAATATTTCAGATTTGGCTTCTTTTTCTTCACCATCTCATATGGTGTTTTTCCATGCTTGTTAATGAGTGTTGCATTTTGAGTAAAATAAGCAGTCTGCACAGCTTCAGCCCAGAAATAGGTTGGAAGCTTTACTTCTTCAAGCATTGTACGTGTAGCTTCAATGAGAGTTCTATTCTTCCTTTCAACAACTCCATTTTGCTGTGGAGTTCCAGGAGCTGAAAATTCCTGCTTTATTCCATGGCTTTTGCAGAACTCTTCCATTATCAAATTCTTGAACTCAGTGCCATTATCACTCCTTAAAATTTTCACATAATCTTTGACCATTTTATCCAGCTGTTTGACATGATCAATCAAGATAGATGCAGTTTCACTTTTTGTGTGCAAGAAATACACCCATGTGTATCTGGTGAACTCATCCACTATGACCAACGCATTCTTCTTCTTTGCAATAGACATGACATTTACTGGACCAAATAGATCAACATGTATAAGATGATAAGGCTCAAGAATTGATGATTCAGTCTTGCTCTTGAATGAAGATTTTCTTTGTTTGGCTTTCTGACATGAATCACAAAGACCATCAGGAGCAAATACTGTGTTTGGCAATCCTCTCACAAGATCTTTCTTGACCAGTTCATTTATATTGTTGAAATTTAAATGAGAGAGTTTCTTATGCCAATTCCAGCTTTCTTCAATTGATGCTCTACTTAACAGACAGATTGCAGAGCCATCAGTACTTGTTGAAAGCTTAGCTTCATAAATATTACCACGTCTATATCCTTTCAGAACAACTTTGCCTTTAGATTTACTCAAAATTTCACAGTGTTCTTCAAAGAAATCAACATGATAACCTTTGTCACAGATTTGACTTATACTCAGAAGGTTGTGTTTAAGTCCTGAGACCAGAGCTACTTCTTTAATGATGACATTCCCAAGATTGATATTGCCATATCCCAATGTTTTTCCAATGTTGCCATCTCCATAAGAAACACTTGGGTCAGCTTTCTCCACAAAGTCTGATAGCAGGGCCTTATTTCCAGTCATATGACCTGAACATCCACTGTCCAGAACTAGAATATTTTTCCTGTTGCCCTGCAATCATAAAGACCACTAATTATTAGTTTTAAGGACCCAGACTTGCTTGGATCCTTTGGTCTTATTAAGTTTGTTAATATTTGCAGCGGATTTAGCATCAGAGTTTATGTTAACATTTTTCTTATCAGAATTTACATTATCAGACTTTGAATCAGAATTTATACTAGAAGGAACAATGGAAACTTTCTTCAAAGAAGGTTTTATTTGATAATAATCATTGTACAGACTATGATATTCCTTACAAGTATAAATGGAATGCCATAAACTACCACAATGAAAACAAGGATTTTGTGGTTTATATCTAACTGACTGACTCTTAACTCCTGATTTCGAAGGTAAGGAGTTAATATTCTTATTTTTCCTGCAAAAAGAAGCCAGATGGTTAGAACTTCCACAGTTATGACATGTTTTCCTAGGTGCATCAAGAACAGGTTTATAATCATTGCTTTTATTCACACCTTCCTTTCCATTCCTATTTTTCCTAGGTGATTTTACCTTGTTTGCATTCTTGACATCTTTCAGCTTATGCTTAAGCTGCTTCTTTGTCATTAAGCCTATGTTTACTTCAGCTGTCTTTTCCTATTTTAGTTTTTCAGAAGTTAATTCCTCTTTAACTTCTGATTTCTCATTATCAGACTTTACAGTTACAAACTTAACAGGTTTTAACTTTGGCTTTTGCTTAACAACAGGCTTAATTTCTTCAGTTCCTTTATCATTCTTATTTTCTCCATAACCTAAGCCCTCTTTCCAATTTTCACTACTTAGCAAATTTTGAGTTGTTCTGCCAGAGTTAGTCCAAGTCCTGATTATCTCTTTTTCCTTTTCTAACTCAGTTTTTAGAGATTCATTCATTTTTAGCACTTCATCCCTAACATAAAAAGCATCATCTCTATCCTTCTGAGTTTGATGGAATATGACTAACTCTTTTTCTAAGAAATCATTTCTTTTCTTATATGCAAGATTTTCAGAAGTTAATCTTTCACATGTTAAAGTTTGATCTCTATAGCTAACAAACATGGTTTTAAGATATCTTCTCAACTCATTAATATCATCAGTATGAAAAGCATAAGTAGTCTGAGGTACCTTTGTTTCAGCAGCTTCAGAACTGCTCTCAGCACTTTCTTTATCAGCATTTTCCATTAATGCATAATTCTCCTCACTTTCAGAGTCTGAGGTGTCTGTCCAGCTTTTCTGCTTTGTGACAAGAGCCTTGCCTTTGTCACCCTTTACCTTCTTGCAGTCAGGAGATATGTGGCCTTTCTCACCACAGTTGTAGCATTTAACATTGGTGTAATCTCCTGTGTCAGACTTTCCTCCTCTTCCTTCAGATCTTCTGAAATTCTTCTTATCAGAACTTATGCTTTTCCTAGGAAACTTCTTTCCCTTTCTGAACTACCTGTATGCAATCTTTGTGATTCCTTTCACCATAAGAGCACACAGTTTCATCATCTCCTCATCAGCATCAGTCTCAGGCAAGCTTTCAGAATCTGAGTCATCATCACTCTCAGAACTTGATGACTCAGTATCAGACTTTATAAAAAGAGCTTTACCCTTGTCTTTCTTTGAGGAAGCTGCTTTGGGCAATTCTTCTTCAGCCTTAAGAGCAACTGTCCTTGACTTTCCTCCTTTCCTCTTGCTTCTTTGTTCCATCTCCATCTCGTGTGTCTTGAGCATTCCATAGATTTCGTCAAGAGTTGTTTCATCAAGATTGTAGTTGTCTCTTATTGTCGTTGCCTTCAAATCCCAGCATTCAGGAAGAGCTAACAGGAACTTAAGGTTTGAATCTTCAAGATCATACTCTTTATCAACCAATGACAAATCATTCAAAAGTTTGACAAATCTATCATATAAATCATTCAATGACTCATTAGTCTTTGAGTCAAAGTGTTCATACTCTTGAGTGAGTATTGTCTTCCTGTTCTTCTTAATTGTGTCAGTTCCCTGACATCTTGTTTCCAGAGCATCCCATATCTCCTTAGCAGTCTTGCAGTTGATTACCCTGTTTGACATTACATTATCAATGGCACTATGCAGTAAGTGTCGTACCTTAGCATCCTTAGCAATTGATGCTATGTCCTCAGTAGTATAATCACTCTTCTCCTTTGGTACGGTCATTGCTGCTTCACCTGCAACTGCAACTGCGAGTTTGGTTGGTTTGTGAGGACCTTCCTTGATTCTATCCAGGTATTCTGGATCTGTTGCTTCCAGGAACATGGTCATCCTTACCTTCCATATGGGATATTCAGATGGTCTCAGTATGGGGACTCTGATGGTCTCATACCGACTCTGAATTTGTGTCTTTGGTGGTTCCTCAGTTGTGGTAGGCTTAGTTGGAGTTTCTGTGTCCGACATGATTGTGTTTGGATCTTTAACTGTATGTAAGTTAACAGATAGACTCTGATACCAATTGTTAGGTCACACACACACTGTAGAGGGGGTGAATACAGTGTATAGTACACTCAAATCGAACTTAAAGAACTTGAGTAACAAAAAACAAACTTTATTGAAATAATAAACTCTGTTACAATATGGAACTGTTACCTCTCAGTGATGAACAAATATCACGAGAGCTGCTAGGGTTATAAAGAATAATAACTTCGATAATGATAACACTTATAGTGTAAACCCTATGCCTGTGTTTATATACTACACAGTTACAAGATAATCGCTAATTGATATGGAATATAATTCTGCTTCCTAAAATATATCAATCAGATATCTTCTATTCCAAGTATTCCATTCTTCACGGAATTCCTTCTTCATGCATATCTCTTCTTATGTTTTATCTCTATCTTCTTTCCTTTAATCAGCTACTGTCCTTATCTGATCGTCCTTCAGCACTTAAGTTCTGATATCTATCTTCTAATGATTATCTCCTGATAATATAAGTACTGATATCCTTAAGTCCTGACTTCCAGTATAAGTACTGATCAACAGTTAAGTACTGATCTATCCTGTTCACACAAGATCTGAAAGCTAAACATAAAACATATTAGCCATGACATTATCAAATATATCTAACAGCCATAAAGTGCTTTATCAAGCCTGTAGACATGATTTGGAAATTTGGAACCTACAAAGCCTGGAGGTTGTTCAACATATACTTCCTCTTCCAACTCTCCATTGAGAAAAGCACTTTTCACATTCATTTGAAAGACGGTAAACTTTTTGTGAGCAGCATAAGCCAAAAATATCCTTATGGCTTCCAATCTAGCAACTGGTGCAAATGTTTTATCATAATCAATTCCTTCCTGTTGAGAATATCCTTTTGCAACCAGCCTTGCTTTATTCCTTGTAATTATGCCATCACTATCAGTTTTGTTTCTGAACACCCACTTTGTACCAACAACAGATCTGTTCTTTGGTCTTGGCACTAGGGTCCAGACTTTGTTTCTTTCAAATTCATTTAACTCTTCCTGCATTGATTGCACCCAATCAGCATCTTGAAGAGCTTCTTCCACTTTCTTTGGTGCAGTCTGAGAAAGAAAAGAATTATAGAGACATTCACTTGAAGTAGCTGTTCTAGTTCTGACACCTACATCAGGATTTCCAATAATTAAGTCAGGTGTATGTGATTTATTCCACTTCCTTGCAGATGGAATGTTTTCTCTAGAACTGGATGCTCCCTCATGATCCATGCTATCTTCATCAACATTTTCTGATGCTCCCCCTGAAACTATGCTCTCTGAGTTGGATCCTTCAGAAATTGAGTTTTCAGAATTATCAGAACTTGGCTTATCAGAACTTGATGAATCCGAACTTGAAGAGCCAGTTGTATGTTCTGATGCTTCTTGAGATGTGGTTGTATCTTTAGTATGCTCCCCCTGCACAGGTGCATCTTCCTTTGGCGTAGTCACCACAGTTTCAATAACATCAGAGTTTAATCCATCAGAGTTTGCAGTATCAGGATTTAGACTGTCAGGATTTTCAGTATCAGAATTTAATTCTTCATTTTCAAATCTCAGCTGATCATGATCATTGAAATCTTCAAGTCCAGTAATCTTCTTATCATCAAAGGAGACATTGATAGATTCCATGACAACCCTTATTCTTAAATTGTAGACTCTGAAGGCTTTTGTGGAAAGTGGATACCCTACAAAAATTCCTTCATCAGCTTTTAAATCAAATTTGGATAGCTGTTCAGGGTGAGTCTTAAGAACAAAACACTTGCATCCAAATACATGAAAATACTTCAGATTTGGCTTCTTTTTCTTCACCATCTCATATGGTGTCTTTCCATGCTTGTTAATGAGTGTTGCATTCTGAGTAAAACAAGCAGTCTGCACAGCTTCAGCCCAAAAATAGGTTGGTAGCTTTGCTTCATCAAGCATAGTTCGTGCAGCTTCAATAAGAGTTCTATTCTTTCTTTCAACAACTCCATTTTGCTGTGGAGTTCCAGGAGCAGAAAATTCCTGCTTGATTCCATGGTCTTTGCAGAACTCTTCCATTGTCAAATTCTTGAACTCAGTGCCATTATCACTTTTTATGATCTTCACATAATCTTTGACCAATTTATCCAGTTGCTTGACATGATCAATCAAGATAGATGCAGTTTCACTTTTTTTGTGCAAGAAATACACCCATGTGTATCTGGTGAACTCATCCACTATGATCATAGCATATTTCTTCTTTGTAATAGATATGACATTCACTGGACCAAATAGATCTACATGTAGTAGGTGATAAGGCTCAAGAATTGATGATTCAGTCTTGCTCTTGAATGAAGATTTTCTTTGTTTAGCCTTCTGACATGAATCACAAAGGCCATCAGGAGCAAATACTGATTTTGGCAGTCCTCTCACAAGATCTTTCTTGACTAGTTCATTTATATTGTTGAAATTTAAATGAGAGAGTTTCTTGTGCCTATTCCAGCTTTCTTCAATTGATGCTCTACTCAACAAACAGATTGCAGAACCATCAGTACTTATTGAAAGCTTGGCTTCATAAATGTTACCATGCCTGTATCCTTTCAGAACAACTTTGCCTGTAGATTTGCTTACAACTTCACAGTGTTCTTCAAAGAAATCCACATGATAACCTCTGTCACAAATTTGACTAACACTCAGCAGATTGTGTTTAAGTCCTGAGACCATAGCTACTTCTTTAATGATTACATTCCCAAGATTGATATTGCCATATCTCAGTGTTTTTCCAATATTGCCATCTCCATAAGAAACACTTGGGCCAGCCTTCTCCACAAAGTTTGATAGCAGGGCTTTATTTCCAGTCATATGTCCTGAGCATCCACTGTCCAGAACTAGGATATTTTTCATGTTGCCCTGCAATCACAAAGACCACTAATGATTAGTTTTAAGGACCCAGACTAGCTTGGATCCTTTGGCCTTATTAGGTTTGTTAACATTTGCAGCGGATTTAGCATCAGAGTTTATGTTAACATTTTTCTTATCAGCATTTACACTATCAGACTTTGTATCAGAACTTACACTAGAAGGAACAATGCTAAATTTCTTTAAAGAAGGTTTTATTTGATAATAATCATAGTACAAACTATGATATTCCTTACAAGTATAAATGTAATGCCATAAACTACCACAATGAAAACAAGGATTTTGTGGCATATATCTAACAGACTGACTCTTAACTCCTGACTTTGAAGGTAAGGAGTTTATGTTCTTATTCTTCCTGCAAAAAGAAGCCAAATGGTTAGAACTTCCACAGTTGTGACATGTTTTTCTAGGAGCATTAGGAACAGGCTTATAATCATTGCTTTTATTCACACCTTCCTTTCCATTCCTATTTCTCCTAGGTGACTTTACCTTGTTTATATTTTTAACATCTTTCAGCTTATGCTTAAGCTGCTTTTTTATCATTAAGCCTACGTTAACTTCAGTTGTCTTTTCCTGTTTTAGTTTGTCAGAAATTAATTCCTCTTTAACTTCTGATTTCTCAGTATCAGACTTTACATCTACAAACTTAACTGGTTTTAACTTTGGCTTTTGTTTAACAACGATAGGCTTAACTTCTACAGTTCCTTTATCATTCTTATCATCTCCATAACCTAAGCCCTCTTTCCAGTTTCCACAACTTAACAAATTCTGAGTTGTTCTGCCAGAGTTAGTCCAAGTCCTGATAATCTCTCTTTCCTTTTCTAACTCAGTCTTTAGAGATTCATTCATTTTAAGCACTTCATCCCTAACATAGAAAGCATCATCTCTATCTTTCTGAGTTTGATGGAACATGACTAACTCTTTTTCTAAATAATCATTCCTCTTTTTACAAGCAAGATTTTCAGAAGTTAATCTTTCACATGTTAAAGTTTGATCTCTATAACTAATGAACATGGTTTTAAGATATCTTCTCAACTCATTAATGTCATCAGTATGAAAGGCATAAGTAGTTTGAGGTACCTTTAACTCAGCAGCTTCAGGACTGCTATCAGCATTTGCCATCAAGGCATAGTTCACCTCACTTTCAGAATCTGAAGTGTCTGTCCAGCTTTTCTTCTTTGTGACAAGAGCCTTGCCTTTGTCACTCTTCACTTTCTTGCAATCAGGAGATATGTGGCCTTTCTCACCACAGTTATAGCATTTGACATTTGTGTAATCTCCTCTGTCAGACTTCCCTCTTTTGCCTTCAGATTTTCTGAAACTCTTCTTATCAGAACTTGCACCTTTCCTGGAAAACCTCTTTCCCTTTCTGAATTTCCTGTATGCAATCATTGTGATTCCTTTCACCATAAGAGCACACAGCTTCATCATCTCTTCATCAGCATCCATCTCAGACAAGCTTTCAGTTTCTGAGTCATCATCACTATCAGAACTTGATGACTCAGTATCAGACTTTGAGATGAGCGCTTTTCCCTTGCCTTTCCTTGAGGTAGCTGCCTTGGGGGATTCTTCTTCAGCCTTAAGAGCAACTGTCCTTGACTTTCCTCCTTTCCTCTTGCTTCTTTGTTCCATCTCAAGTTCATAAGTCTTGAGCATCCCATAAATTTCATCAAGAGTTGTTTCATCAAGAATATAGTTGTCTCTTATAATTGTTGCCTTCAAATCCCAACTTTCAGGAAGAGCTAACAGGAATTTAAGGTTTGAATCTTCAAGATCATACTCTTTATCAACTAGTGACAAATCATTCAAGAGTTTGTCAAATCTGTCATATAAATCAGTCAATGACTCATTAGGCTTTGAGTCAAAGTGTTCATACTCTTGAGTGAGTATTGTCTTCCTGTTCTTCTTAATCGAATCAGTTCCCTGGCACCTTGTCTCCAAGGCATCCCATATCTCCTTTGCAGTCTTGCAGTTAATTACCCTGTTTGACATTACATTATCAATGGCACTATGCAACAAGTGTCGTACCTTAGCATCCTTAGCAATTGATGATATATCTTCAGCAGTGTAATCACTCTTCTCCTTTGGTACAGACTTTGTTGCTTCTCCTGTAACTATAACAGCGAGCTTTGTTAGCTTGTGAGGTCCTTCATTGATTCTGTCAAGATATTTTGGATCTGTAGCTTCTAGAAACATAGTCATCCTCACCTTCCATATGGGATATTCGGATGGTTTCAGTATGGGAACTTTAATAGCCTCATATCGACTATGGATTTGAGTCTTTGGGGGATCTTCAGTTTTGGTGGGCTTGGTTGGAGTTTCCGCTTCAGACATGATGGTTTTTGGATCTTAAACTGTTTGTGTGTTAACAAATAGGCTCTGATACCACTTGCTAGGTCACACACACTGTAGAAGGGGGTTGAATACAGTGTATAGCACAATCAAATCGAATACAAAGAACACAAGTAACAGAAAACAAACTTTATTAAACTCTGTTACAATGTAGAACTGTCCTCTCTCAGTGATGAACAAATATCACGAGAGTTGCTAGGGTTACAATGAATAATATTCTCGATAATGATAACACTTGTAGTGTAAACCCTATGTCTGTGTTTATATATCACATAGTTAGAAGATAATCACTAATTGATATTGAATATAATTCTGCTTCCTAAAATATATCAATCAGTTATCTTTTCTTCCAAGTATTCCATTCTTCACAGAATTCCTTCTTCATGCATATTTCTTCTTACGTTTGTCTTTATCTTCTTTCCTTTCAATTAGCCGTCTTCCTTATCTGAAAGTTTCCTTTAAGTCCTGATATTATCTCCTGATAAATATCTCCTGAACCTTAAATACTGATAACTTAAGTTCTGACTTCAGTATAAGTGCTGATTTCAGTTAAGTACTGATTTGTCCTGTTTAAGTAAGATCTGAAAACTAAACATAAATCATATTAGACATGACATTATCAAATATATCTAACATTTTCACTTTTTCGAGTTAATTTGGTCAACGGCATTGCTATTTTCGCAAAATCCTTGACAAATCTTCGATAATATCCTGCCAATCCCAAGAAACTTCGAACTTCTGTCAGTGTCTTTGGTCGTTCCAAATTTAACACAGATTCAATTTTCGCTGGATCGACTTGGATGCCTTCTCTACTGATGATGTGTCCTAGAAATAGTACTTCCTTTAACCAGAATTCGCATTTTGAGAATTTCGCGTACAGTTGCTCTTTCCTCAGAATTTCCAAAGCTATCCTCAAGTGCTCAGCATGCTCTTCTTCTGTCCTTGAGTAAAATCAAGATGTCATAAATAAATACGATCACGAATTTGTCCAAGTATTTCTTGAATACTTTGTTCATCAGATCCATGAATGCTGTTGGTGCGTTAGTCAAACCGAATGCCATTACAAGAAACTCATAATGCCCATATCTCGTGCGAAATGCAGTCTTGGAAATATCTTCAGCTTTAATCTTCAATTGATGATAGCCTGATCACAAATCTATCTTCGAAAACCATGTAGCTCCTTTTAGTTGATCGAACAAATCATCGATTCTCGGTAAATGATACTTGTTCTTAATGGTGAGCTTATTCAATTCCCGATAATCAATGCATATCACATTTCTTGGATACTGGTTCTGTACTTGGTGCTAGATCAATCGTAAACTCGATTTCTCGATCTGGCGATAACCCTGGAAGCTCGTCTGGAAAGATGTCTGTAAATTCACATACAACTGGAATGTCTTTAATCTTAGGACTTCCTTTTTCAGTATCTAACACGTAAGCTATGTACATCTCACACCCTTGTCGAAGCAATCGTTTGGTCTGCATCACTGTCAGAAATTTCTTCCGCTATTTTTCGCCCTTGAACATTACCGTTGCATTTTCCGAAGTTCGCAATTTGACTTTCTTATTCGCGCAATCGATCTGAGCATTATGACACGCTAACCAATCCATTCCCAAAATGACATCAAACTCTCCTAACTTAAAAGGAATCAAGTCTACCGAAAAATAATATCCGACTATTTCTACATTACACGCAGGACATACTCGATCTACTGGAACTTGGTCGTCATTCGCTAATTTTATAATTAACGTCTCACCCAACCATTTGATTTCGCAATGTAAATTATCAAGAAATTCTTCAGAAATAAATGAATGGGTAGCTCCAGAATCAATTAATACTTTTGAACTTACGGAATTCACCAAAAGCGTACCTGCAATTACACTCGGACTCTCCACTGCTTCTTTCATTGTCATGTTGAAGGTTCTTGCTCTGGGTTGATTAGGCGGCGGCGGAGGTAATGCCAACACTCTTGGAATACTGGCTGCCATAGCTGATCCTTTACAATTTCTGGCGATATTGTAACGACTGGAAACTTTACGTTTATATTATATCGTGATTATAATAAAATATGTGAATTAATGTGTCATTTATGTGTGATTATCTGATAAACCCTAACTATTATGTGATACGTGTATCCCATGTCATTTCTGTATTTTTAAGGTATTTTTCAGATATTTTATTATGCATTTATAGGTTTTATTTCAAACGTTTTACGACCCAAACGATGATTTTAAAGCCAGTATTTCAAATAAAATAATGGGCCTTATTTTTCATCAAATGGCTTTTACAATCGCCTTGTTCTGAACATCTAGATAATTTATAAATTTTCTCGTTTTACGAAAAATGATTTTTCCGGGCCCCATTGGGTGTCAAAAACCCCACAAAAATCACATTTTTATTTTTATAAAATTATAGGACTTTCATTTATATTATTTCTTTGCATTTTTGCATTATTCACAATTTTTGGGAATTTTTGGCATATATATTGCATATATAAAATATTTATAAATTAAATTTTAATACTCAAAAATTATAAAAATTAGGGCCCAATATTTTTATTTAATGTATAATTAGCCCCTTAATTTTAATTAGGAGTATTATTTTTACTACTATAAATAGCCTAATTTTTATTTAATTAATTATAATTAATCATTAAAATCTGCAAAATTACCAAAAATTCTCTGAAATCGGGTCGGGAAGAACAGGTTCGGGTCGAAGAATCAAGTCGTGATTTCTCACTGATTACAGCATCAAATCGTGTGATTCAAGTACTCAAATCGAAGGTTTTGATCCGTTCTTTCTGTTTCTTGCATCAATTTCACGTTTTATTGCATCGTTTTTGATTTTTGATTTCTAGGGTTTATGTTCGAATTAGGGCTTTTTGATTCTAGGGTTATTTTGATGTTTTGATGATTGATATAGCTTTGTTAGATGATTTACAGTCGATTCATGGTGTTTAATTGAACAAACGATGCTTGGATAATGATTCACGATTTCTAGGGTTTAGGTCAAATTTTCAAAACACAACTCGACGATTTCTGTGAATATTTGGTTCTTGTAATGTTAGGGCTTTGATTGTATATGTTCTTAGCTTCATTTTACACTATATAACGTTTGATGTTATGTACAAATGAGTGATTTGGATTTTTGGTCGGAGTTCATGTCGATTTTGATCGGAGAAGATGACCCAAGGGTTATTCTGTGATGTTATTGCCAGAACGATTTGGAATTGAAACCCTGTGAAAAACGAACCAAACGGTTCCATTTTTGGCCTGAAACTGGCTCACCGGATTTTGCACCGGTGGCCGGAGTCTGGGCAAAATCCGGCGTGTTCTTCACGACCCGGATTTTGACCCGTTTGACCCGTGTAAAATACCCGGGTTTGATCTGATTTTGTCAGGGATGGTTTTCTGACAACTGTTTCTGGAAATTATTTTTACTTTTTATTTTTATTAATTTTAAAAATCAGTTTTATTTATTTTGTAAATTGATTAATTAATTATTTAATTAATTAATTTATATTATAAATAATTCTGAATTATTTTCTAAAAATCAGATTGAATTATTTTCTTAATTATTTATTATTTATTTATTACTTATTAATTATTTAAAAGTGATTAATTATTTTGATAATTAATCAAATAATTTTCAATAAATCATAATAAATTCATTTTAATTTCAAAAATTATAGAAAAATTATTTTTAATTCTGATTTTCTTAAATAATGATTTAAAAATTATTTTTGGGTTTTAAAAATTAGTAATAATTATTTATAATGATTAATAAATGGAATTATCAGTATTTAATTAATAATAATTCAACCGTTAGTCCGTTTTGCGTGAAACGAAAGCCTGTTAACTCAGAAAAATGAATCCTTTTCATTAAAAATAATATCAAAGCTTAATTTCTTTTAGAAGTTAGTTGATTTTGTGATTTGTTTGGTTATCAGTCAAGTTACGTGCCGAGACGAGTCCGAAAAATTCCGAAAAAATGGGAAACGAGTCAGATAACGATCAGTTGAGCGATCAGCGAGTCAATTTTGGTTTTAAAAATTATTTTAACCATAAAAATGATTATGTGCTTATGTGCTTATGTGTATTACGTGGTTAATCGAGTCTTACTTGCTTATATGTAATACATGAGTCAGTCATAAACGCATGGGTAGATGTTAGGATCGGTTTGAAGTCGATTCAAGATGCAAATGAAGTACGACGTGACTTAACCAGTTTGTTTTGAAGCTAAGCCAGCCAGGCCAGTTGAGTCAGTAATAGTCCAAAGTGATAGACATAAGTGATTCAATTGCAGTAAGTCGCGCAGAAGGCAAGTTTTTCCTCTATTCTACTTTCAGAATAGTGATATTGATTCAAATATTTATCACATTTACATTCTCTTGATTATTGTTCTTGATCAATAATATAAAATCCATATTCCTTTGTTCATATTTCATTTCAATTCTTGATTTCTCCGTTTCTTTGGATTCTTGATTCATATTCTGTTGGTAACACATGGAGATTGATATATTCTAGTGTTTGGAATATATCAAAGCATACCGATTGTCCCGGTTGCTAAGCGATGGACTGGATAATGATATTTTGGGATTGAGTGTGTCTTAATCCTGAGGACTGGGATGACTGGTGCCTCGACGTGGGCCATAGTGCCTGGGTCCCGACTGGATCTATATATTGAGATATGGATCTGCATTATATTCTGACTGATCAACAGAATATAGATGCGAACTTGTGTCCAGTTTAGTTTATTTGTACTCGCTAGTAATGGCCTTCTTTCTATTCTCGTGAGGTTATATCTTGGCAGATATACCTGGGATGGCGGATTCATTTAAAATGCTTTAACACTGTTTATATGTTTGTGGACTTGTTGAGCAACTTTTGGCTCACCCCTTTTGTTGTTATTCACCTTATTGTTTTCAGTTAAGAAGGAATATGAAACCAATCAAGACTCGAGTGGTAAAGAAGCGAATCAAGCCTCGGGATCCTCTTATACCCAAGGTGTTGATCCCAATCCAGGAAGAAAGCTTTGAGTTGCCCGAGCAGGTGGAGTGTTGATAGATAGTATTTGTGTGTGTTTGAATAAAAGTTGAACTTAGTTTAAAATGAATTAGACAATGGTTTGTAATAAAGAGAGTTTGTGAGACTTTGAATGTTGGTTTGTAATAAAAGTAGTTAGTGGTTCTTGTTTTCATACTTCAACCTAAAAAGATCCTGGTTAGTGTTAAAGGGGTTTAATTTCATTTCTTTATTAATTGTTAATCAGATTATACAGGTTTGGTGATTAGCTAGTAACCCCCAGACTTATACCCCGGGTCTGGAGGGCGTTACAGATATGCCCTTTCTTTCCACACTGAAAGCAAGTCATTTCCGATGTTTTCCCATTGGACATTCGTTAGAATAATTCCCTTTCTGCTTATATCGGTAACATATCACATCCCGTTTAATACATACACCAGTATACCTTCGATTACATGTCTTACAATACGGCACTGGGATTCTAACCATTCCCTGCTGGTTGGAGGCTTGAAAATGATTACCTGTTTTCTTGGTACCTTGTCCTATCCTTTTGAAATTCAAATTTGTCCGGGCTTGAAATCCCTGCTTTCTGCTGGAGCGGTCTTGGAAACTTCCCTGTCCTTTATCTTGCTGAGATCTTTCACTTTCTCCTTCAATAATCAAAGCTTTCTGGACTACGGTGGTATACGTTGTCAATTCAAAAACTGTAACTTGGCCACGAATCCATGGTCGTAATCCTTCTTGAAACCTTTGAACTAGCTTCTCTTCAGTATCAACCTGTTCTGGGACAAACCTAGCCAACTTAGTAAATTTGGCCTCATACTCTACTACGGACATATTTCCCTGCTTCATTTCTAAAAACTTAATCTGCATTTGGTTTTTCACGTAGCGAGGAAAATGCTTTTCTAAGAACAATTCTTTAAACCTTTCCTACACAATAACACATTCACCCTCTAAAGCCTTTTTAGATTCCCACCAATAATTTGCCTCTCCTTTCAACAAATAACTAGCAAAGTCAGTTTTCTGCTCTTCACCTACCTTCACTAGTGCAAACGCTTTCTCTATTTCTTTCAGCCAGGTGGTAGCCTTAATAGGAGCAGTAGACCCCTTAAATTCTGGCAGTTTAACCGACTGAAACTGCTTGAAAGTAATAACAGGTAATGTTGGTGGTATCTGAGGCTCAGGACGAGGTGGTTGTTGTAACATTTGTTGTTGAATCTGCTGTTGTTGATGCTGCATCTGTTGCTGCATCATTACCATCTGTTGTTGCATCAGATGGAACATTTGGTTCATGGTTTCATTAGTCTGACCTTCAGAATTGTTGTTAGAAGTCTTAGCCCTAGTCTTTCTTTTTGGTGCCATCTTCCGATAATAAGATAAGTGATGTTTCTTTAACAGTTTAATAAATAATTGATAGTTGATAAGAAAACAATTTATCCTGTATTAACAACATGATTTAAATCAAGAAAACAGTTGCTGAATATAAAAATAGGAAATGTAAGTTGTTAAATAAAATGGTTGTTCTCTCTTCTTTTTTTTAAACAGGAATTATAATATGAAAAGCTGTAAAACAATAAAATGAAAGTAGATGCTATAAAACTGTAAAGACTAAAATTTAAATAAAAGAAATTTGAAAAAGTTCATTTTATATATATGACACCAGCCTCAGGTGTAAATGCTTGATACAAAAAGTCTTGCTCTGCTGGTAATCACCACGACTACAAGTCATACTACCACTACAAGTCAAACTACTACTACAGGTTAAGCTACTAGTACACACATACACACTACTCACTATGTTATACTATGTTGCCTCTATATATATCTGTACTCTGAAGTCACTATCTCAAAACCCAGGCGGAATACGCCTCAGCTCCTCCCTAAGTGCCTGGACCAAAGTCTGTGCCAAACGGAATATCCTGTAGAACTTTTCGGAAGAAGGCGGTCCTCCATGGGTCAAATCATCGAGCTCCCAAGTGGCACTCATCAAAACTGACTATAATCTCTGTCTCATAAAATAATCCGGCTGTAGGGCCGCTAACGGTCCTCTGTCTCTCTGGTCAAATAAATGTATGATCTCTCGGCACTGTGCTCTCCAATACTCCACATCATCCCTCATAACCCTGTACTCATGGTATGGTACCATATACGGCTGTGCAACCTGACCGACTGACTCCTGTGATGGAACCCTCGGTATACCTGCACCCTGTTGTGGTAATCCTAACTGTAGATCCACATCATGCTCTCCCATCCCCTCGACTGGAATCATCTGAAACACATCCGGCTCTGGGGCATGCACTGGTATAGGAGGTAACACTGGTGGTGGTGGTAACTCTGGCCCAATCCCCGGTATAAACTGATGCTCAACTGGTAAAGGAACCATCGGCTCAAAGAACTCAAATAGATCAAACATCTCTATGGGGTCATGGACTATCCCCTGTACTGGTGGTACTGGCTCCTGTGGCAATGGTGGTGGAGGTGGTAGAGGAGGAAATATGTACTCAGATACTGGAGGTATAACTGGTGCTGCTGGCCCGGTGACTGTCCTCTCAGAAGACGCAGAATAACCAGAAGATGCCATGTGATAATATACCAAAGAAAAGAAAGGTCACTAAACAATCCTAAGATTTATACTTCCCTATTCTAATATGACCAAAATCATAACACTACTCCCCCTATTTGACTATTTCTATCCTATGTGATCTCCTTATCTTATCTTAACCCTAATATTCTTATTTTCAGGGACCAACCTACAGCTCTGATGCCAAACCTGTAACGCCCTCCAGACCCAGGGTATAAGTCTGGGAGTTACTAGCTAATCACCAAACCTGTACAACCTGATTAACAATTAATAAAAAAATGAAACTAAACCCCTTTAACACTAACCATGATCTTTTTAGGTTGAAGTATGAAAACAAGAACCACTAACTACTTTTATTACAAACCCAATTCAAAATCTCACAAATTCTCTTTATTACAAACCATTGTCTAATCAGTTTTAAACTAAATCCATCTTTTATTTAAACACACACACTAACTATCCACACTCCACCTGTTCGGGCAACTCAAAGCTTTCTTCCTGGATTGGGATCAACACCTTGGGTATGAGAGGATCCCGAGGCTTGACCCGCTTCTTTACCACTCGAGTCCTGATGGGTTTCAAATTCCTTCTTAACTGAAAATAATAAGGTGAATAACAACAAAAAGGGTGAGCCAAAAATTGCTCAACAAGTCCGCAAAATATAAATAGTGTTAAAGCATTTTAAATGAGAGCGTAATCCCGGGTATATCTGCAAAGATATAATCCCACGAGAATAGAAAGAAGGCCATTACTGGCGAGTACAAATGAACTAAACTGGACACAAGTTCGCATCTATATTCTGCTGATCAGTCAGAATATAATACAGATCTATATCTCAATATATAGATCCAGTCGGGTACCCAGGCATTACGGCCCATGTCGAGGCACCAGTCATAACCCGGTCCTTAGGATTAAGACACACTCAATCCCCAAAATATCATTATCCAGTCCATCGCTTAGCAACCGAAACAATCGGTATGTTTTGATATATTCTAGTCACCAGAATATATCAATATCTATGTATAACCAATGGAATATGAATCAAGAATCCAAAGAAACAAGGAAATCAAGAATCGAAATGAAATATGAACAAAGGAATAGCAAGTGTGTATCAGTGATTAAGAACAAGAATCAAAGAGTGCAGCAGATGTGATAAGCATCTGAAGAAATGTCACTATTCTGAAAGTAGAATAGAGGAAAACTTGCCTTCTGCACGACTTACTGCAAATATGTCACCTTCGTCTATTACCGACTCAACGGACCTTGCTGGCTTAGCTTCTGTTAGAGAAATAGACTGATTTAGTCATTTTATACTTCAATTGCATCTTGAATCGACTTCACACCATTCCTAACATCTACCCATGCGCTTATGACTGACTCATGTATTACTTATTAGCAAGTAAGACTCAATTAACCACATAATACACATAAGCACATAAGCACATAATCATTTTTATAGTTAAAATAATTTTTAGAACCAAAATCGACTCGCTGATCGCTCAACTGATCGTTATCTGACTCGTTTCCCATTTTTCTGGAATTTTTCGGACTCGTCTCGGCACGCATTTCGACTGATAATCAAACAAGTAACAAAGTCAACTAATTTTTAGAAGAAATTAAGTTTTAATATTATTTTTAATGAAAAAAATTCATTTTTCTGAGTCAAAAGGCTTTGGTTTCGCTCGAATCGGACTAACGGTCTAATTATTATCAATTAAACACTGATAATTCAATTTATTATTAACTATAAATAATTTTTACTAATTTTTAAAACTCAAAAACAATTTTTAAATAGTTATTTAAGAAAAATCAGAAGTAAAAATGATATTTCTATAATTTTTGGAATTAAAATGAATTTATTATGATTTATTGAAAATTATTTGATTAATTATCAAAATGATTAATCATTTTTAAATAAGTAATAAATAATTAATAACTAATAAATAAATAATAAATAATTGAGAAAATAATTCAATCTGATTTTTAGAAAATAATTCAGAATTATTTATAATATAAATCAATTAATTAAATAATTAATTAATCAATTTATAAAATAAATAAATCTGATTTTTAAAATTAATAAACATAAAATAAAATTAAAAATCCAGAAACATTTGTCAGAAACCAGACATCTGACA